>NC_091129.1:79628911-79891411 GCF_040183065.1 Periplaneta americana | reverse complement strand
ATATTAAATTAAATTTAAGCAACATTTTACTTCAAGCAATACACTCTGATAGGATACCGTTACTTACTTGATCAGCTTGTCTAAGCTTTCGAAGTTAAAGTTGGCATCTTGATATTGGAAGTCGTCGCCCATTGTAAGCATGATGTTATTTGTTGTGTAGTGAGCTTGTTGTTCTTTGGCGAAGTTTAATAAATTGTCAACCTATCAAAAAATTCAAAGGATTATAGGAATGACCGAGCTTACAGGTAATACACACTCTTCTGACTCGAGACTATCAAAGTGATTGCGTTACTTACTTACTTACAAATGGCTTTTAAGGAACCCGAAGGTTCATCGCCGCCCTCACATAAGCCCGCCATCGGTCCCTATCTGTGCAAGATTAATCCAGTCTCTATCATCATATCCCACCTCCTCAAATCCATTTTAATATTATCCTCCCATCTACGTCTCGGCCTCCCCAAAGGTCTTTTTCCCTCCGGTCTCCCAACAAACACTCTATATGCATTTCTTGATTCGCCCATACGTGCTACATGCCCTGCACATCTCAAACGTCTGGATTTAATGTTCCTAATTATGTCAGGTGAAGAATACAATGCGTGCAGTTCTGCGTTGTGTAACTTTCTTCATTCTCCTGTAACTTCATTCCGCTTAGCCCCAAATATTTTCCTAAGCACCTTATTCTCAAACACCCTTATCTTATGTTCCTCTCTCAGAGTGAGAGTCCAAGTTTCACAACCATACAGAAGAACCGGTAATATAACTGTTTTATAAATTCTAACTTTCAGATTTTTTGACAGCAGACTAGACGATAAAAGCTTCTCAACCGAATAATAACACGCATTTCCCATATTTATTCTGCGTTTAATTTCCTCCCGAGTGTCATTTATATTTGTTACTGTTGTTCCAAGATATTTGAATTTTTCCACCCCTTCGAAGGATAAATCTCCAATTTTTATATTTTCATTTCGTACAATATTCAGGTCACGAGACATAATCATATACTTTGTCTTTTCGGGATTTACTTCCAAACCGATCGCTTTACTTGCTTCCAGTAAAATTCCCGTGTTTTCCCTAATCGTTTGTGGATTTTCTCCTAACATATTCACGTCATCCGCATAGACAAGAAGCTGATGTAACCCGTTCAATTCCAAACCCTGCCTGTTATCCTGAACTTTCCGTTAAGTAATAGAATTTTGCGTCTTCGATGGAGTGTAGAGACGTAATGTCCCTAACTTTTTGGAAAAAATTGCAGCTTCGACTCATCTTTTTTAACTATGCCAAATACAGTGCATCTTCACTATCATGTCCGCGATGATTGACCGGCCGCGTTTCTGCCGCCGAGATAACAAGAGCGCTCGCGCAACTTTTTTTTTGTAGTTATTTTACGACGCTTTATCAACATCTCAGGTTATTTAGCGTCTGTATGAGATGAAGGTGATAATGCCAGTGAAATGAGTCCGGGTCCAACACCGAAAGTTACCCAGCATTTGCTCATATTGGGTTGAGGGAAAACCCCGGAAAAAACCTCAACCAATTAACCCGTGCCACCTGGTTTCGCGGCTAGACGCTCTAACCGTTACTCCACAGGTGTGGACTCGCGTGACTTAACTAGTTAAAACTTACAATATCTAGTTCTCTGGTGATCAATATCTGTCACTCCGTGATATCGTGTGGCCATGCAGATGTAATAAAGCCTCACCATAAAAAGTCGATCGGGGTTCAAGTTCTTCATTATTTACTTTTTCTAACACTTCGTTACAAAAATTAAGCCTGCGATTGTAACCTTCATGACATGATGGAATTCTATATAGTTTTAGTTTCAATAATTTTATTTCCACTCCTGCAGATGCTTTAGAAATCCCTGTCTGCTGTGCTAAACGTCTCAGAGACTTGAATGTGCTACGCCAGAGCCTTCTTTAGTTACGTCAACTACGTCGGCAACACTGTAATTAACTGTCACCCGGAGGCTGACCGTACAGTACACGTGTTTGTGCTAATGCCGATTTTCAATGTAAATTAATGTTACAATATAAGTGTGTGTCGATGGAATTATGTTTGCGGTCGTACCAAACGTTAATTGTTGATGTATTATAAACTAAATGCGTGTTGGTGATAAAAAAAACAAGACAATAAATGAAAATAAAATGGTTGCAGTCTTTGGGAATTTTTACGGTTATGGATGACAAAGTAATTGACTATTCTATTAAATATTGTATAACCACATTTTTATATTCTTATTTGTGGTTTGTGTGTATCAGAATTCTAGTCAAATTGTTGGGTCTCGCCTGCTATATCAATAAAGGTACGCCGTTGGTTTTCAAAGTCATTGTAAACAGCTGTTTTGTGATCCCATAAATGTTGCAGTTTTGTTGAAGATACGGAATGCCTGCTATACGTCAGAACTATCTATAATTTGTAGATGCATATAATCACTTTGTTGGTTTGGTCAATGCCACTTATGTCCCGCCCACTATAGAGACATAGGCCAATTTTACACATATTTAGTACGTATAACTTGTTGCTTCTTTGACAGGTTGGGTTTGGTTAGTTTAGGTTTTTGTTATAGCCTACCTTGCATATACGATTATAGCGCAACATTGGCAGTGATAAAAGTGAAATATTCGTTCAGTGGGCATTGGATACTCTACATTCACTGCGTTTTGTTACGTATTATGTTGAAGGGATGTTTTTTCACTTTTTCATAGATTGTTTTACTTGGCTTAACTGTATTTACATCCTCATACTTTTATTATAATAGGAATGTCAATAGTTTCTTCTGTTTACATTTTATTTTAGGCCTATTTGCATAATTCACATTCTTAGCTTGTTTTCTGTAGTTACATTTATTTAAAATTATATTTTAAAAAGTTTATAACAAATAATTTAGGATAACAGTATTGTTATGGTGACTGGCCAGGTTCAAACTAAAACTGGCTTCCTGGACATCTGAAATATTTATAGAAAAGCACGACATAATCACATGAAATTAAAATGCATATGATATCCTACACCTTTCATGTCAGAGGTGAAACAACATTAAGCGGCAAAACATTGTCAATTTACTAGCCACATAATGGTTAATTGATTGGAATAGGGCATTGCGAAAGTACGTCATTATTTTATTTATTTTTGGTACAAGTAACATTTCTTTAAGTATTTATTTATTTTCCCTTGTACCATCAATAAAAAACAAGTATGTTTTTATTTTTTTAAAGTGTAGTTGCTACGACACATAGGCACACAGCACTTTCTAGGCATCTGAAATATTTGTAGAAAAACACGATAGATAATCGCATAAGATAATATTAAAATATATCCTAAACCTTTCACAGATGAAACACCATTAAGTCGCAGACATTGTCAATTTGCTAGCCACAAATTTGTTAACTGAATGGAACTTAAGAATACTGCGTAGGAACTTACGTCTTTATTGCATTATTGATTTTATTATTTTCGGTGCAAGGAATATCTTTTTTATTTATTTATTTACCTTCGTACTATCAATAAAAACATGTTTTTTTGTAATTATTTTAAGTGGCAGCCTTTGTATGTAAGTAGCCTACTTACGCCGTATTTTGAAGTATAGCTAATGGATTGCAATAAAACACTATTTTCGAACCCGTAATAATTTACATCACTACTCGGAATCTTGATCTTACCTTTGTGCATGAAGTAATATTGAAAAAATGCGCGTTACGTATAACGAAAGCAATAAGCAAACACAATATCACTCTAAAATCTCCCGCCTCCACTCTGCGTTGCCAAACCTACCCATGCCCCGGCTTGTAACTAAAGAAGGCTCTGGCGACGCTCTAATGCCGCATCAATTTAAGCCAGTTTTTCCTCCGTAAGAACACAGCGTTTTTGTCATCTTTTTATGTTATTTATAGGACCTGTTTCATTGAATCTATGAAATAACCTTACTATTAAGTTAAACACAAGGTCCATCTATGCTTATCTGTTTGGAACAATTAACTAGAAGTTATTTGTACACACTGTTCATTAAACAAAATATGTACAAATAAATTCTAGTTAATTGTTCCAAACAGATAAGAATAGATGGACCTTGTGTTAAACTTAATAATGCTGCTTATCGGATTTCCAATATGGTTTTTAAATTTAACCTTAATATTGCTTTTCTAGAGGGTACTGGCCTGTCAGGAAATCTACTTGTGGATTTTCGTCCCGTTGAATCACACGATTTTCTATTCTTTATGCTCGACCATGCCGAAATGTAGTAATTATACACCTGGCAATAGCCCTTTAATGCACCTCATTAAAGTACACCTATTCTTTATAATTCACTTGTTTAGCCAATGAAAAATCACCTTTGTACTGATTGTATCCTTATAAAACCGCAAGTATCGATTATTCTCGGATATGCAATCGAAAGACAATTAATAGAAAAGTCACGGAGGCTGGAAATCCAATACTGTCGCAGAAGGTTATGTTCTGTTACTATAATAATTAGCGTTAATTGTAAATAATATTCAAATAAATTCAATTTGTCATCTCGCTTTTCAATTCTAAATCAATTTCCAGGTTATATCAAGCCTAATCTTCATGTTATTCTCTAGATTATATCAAGGTCAATGACATTCGTGTTTCGGAAGAAATCAATACTTTCACGTCTGCGCACATCTCACAATTCAGGTCAGTTCCACTCCTCACTTACATAACCATAACATGAATACTTCTGAATAATTTCGAGTTAGATATATGGTCGAGCATAAAAAGTCGTATGAAACTTGCCTATAATGGTAATTAAGACGCTCGTATGAAAATTATGAAACTCGCTTGCGCTCATAAACATATATACTCGCGTCTTAATTACTACCATTATAGGCTCGTTGCATAATGTACTATTATGTACGTGTTGGAAATGTAAATGCGTTCCCTTAATGAATATCTGTTTATCATGACGAAACGATCTGTTCTCCATTAACGAATACTGCCAGAGGCCAAGTTACAGATAAACTGTTTCATTTATAGACGTCGTATTGTTGGTATGGATGGGAATCTTCTTGACTAGCATAGCCTACATGTCGTCTTAGCGGCAGAAGCGCGGCCTCCCACCAAGCACGTTGCCGGTCAATCATTGCGGGCATGATGACGAAGACACACTGTAGACAAATACGATAAATTCGTATAATATTTGTAGACAGGAATTATTATTAACTGTAATCCGAGAGATCACATCGTCAATGAATTAAATTTAATCATATAGAGGCTATTCGCTATCTCGTGGAACCACATTGCGCATGAGAGGAAAAAAAAAAGTGGACTGGGAGGCTTCCTTCCCTCGATACTCTTCCCCTTGCATCTAGCTAGCAAATTGATCTCCACCATAAGGTTCTTACTATGAGCTATGGCCTATGCAAATATTAGGTTTCATGATATAACGAATGACCTATATATCCCTGTATAAAGATATCAAATAGTGTAGGTTTATTACGGTCAAATTACTTATCAATAGTACACACGTTGAACCTTCATGTTAATACATGAAATGGTATTTAAAAGTTTTTGACAAACGTTTTCGCCATAAACATGGCATCTTCAGGTCATATTAAAGTAGAACATAGAAACACATGATGAACACTTAAAATATTCAGGTTAACACAATCATTAAAAAGTTCAAAGAAACTGGTGTGGTAGGCAGTCTGAACATATGCCATTAAAAAGTATACATGTAGCATGAAGTTAACACCATGAAAAACATGGGATAGGCAAATAACACTGTACTAATTGATAAGTGTACAAAAAGTACAGGGACATCATTTTATTTTTACTTCAATTTTTATTGTACCTGCGTTTCTAAATGTACTTGACTCCCACCCCTTTCACTAATGCCCTTGCTAACGTCAGTCAAACAAACTTACGGCCGCTGTTGCTAGCAGTGAAATAAACAGTACAGAGTACAGTGTGTTTCAGAAATATGTTGCATTTTCTATAGAAGAAAGACCTTATATTATTGAAGTTTATTTTCACACAGGTATCGTGTGTAGCATAACTGAATTTATCTGTGTGGACTGAGCAAAAGTGAAGATTAGAGTTATCGAAAGTACGGTACTCTATAATATGGTACGGTACTTAACACCATTATTTAAACAAGAGTTTTGTTTTACTGTTTGTAGGTATGAAGGACGATTATGGAAACTGGAATTGCAATATAACCGAATGTGAACAACAGTTTTTTCTACAATTTCCCGATCATATCATTACGGAATATTTTCGTAGAAATGTCATTAATCTGATAGATAAATTTAGAGCAACAGAGTGTACAGAAAGAAAGAAAAGTGTCATATGACCAACAAAGGTGACAGAAGATGTTGTAGAAGATGCTAGATAAAGGATGCAGCGAGGTCCTAATAAGTCGGTCAAGAAGTTAGCTGTAGAAATTGGGGTTTCTTACGGAAGTGCTCACAAAATTCTCAGGAATAAATTAGGGTAGTAATATGCTGAATAAAGTAGACATTACATAATGAATATAACCGCCTGAAGAGTTGAGTTTGTGAAAAAAAATTGTTACTATTCTACTGTTTCTTGATAAAATACTGTAAAAGTAATAATCAAACTGAAAATCGTAATACTGTATTTCTCTGTAACATAAATGGATACACTACTTTTCTCTCCTCCTATAGCTAGTAAAATGATTTGTTTACATATTGCACTAGTAACACCAAACTCCTGTAATGGAAAGGGGTAACAGTGTTTCCGAGTACAGCCAGGTTAATGTTAAAATGTTGGTAAAAATAAAGTAATGTCCCTGTAGAATAAAGGCATAACAATCTTCAAATACAGGCAGGTTCAGTTCCCATAATAACGAAACATGCTACAGTATGTAGGTCGCTCGTGTTGCTATTTTATGGGCGTATAAAAGGAAAGCCCTGTAAAAGTATAACGGGGTAATGTAAGAGAATTTATTAAATAGAGAATTAAGAAGAGGATATAAATTTTGAAGTCATGGTAAACGATACTTACAAAATGGTTGAGGAGAGGTTGACCTGAGTTAAAAAAAAATTATATCCTCTTCTTAATTCTCTATTTAATAAATTCGCTTACATTACCCCGTTATACTTTTACAGGGCTTTGCTTTCATACGCCCATAAAACAGCAACACGAGCGACCTACATACTGTAGCATGTTTCGTTATTATGGGAACTGCACCTGCCTGTATTTGAAGATTGTTAGGCCTTTATTCTACTTTTTATACACTTATCAAGTACAGTTTTATTTGCCTATCCCATGTTTTTCATGGTGTTAACTTCATGCTACATGTACATTTTTAATGGCATATGTTCAGACTGCCTACCACACCAGTTTTTTAACTTTTTAACGATTGTGTTAACCTGAATATTTTAAGTGTTCATCATGTGTTACTATGTTCTACTTTAATATGACCTAAAGATGCCATGGTTATGGCGAAAACGTTTGTCAAAAACTTTTAAATATCATTTTTCATGTATTAACATGAAGGTTCAACGTGTGTACTATTGATAAGTAATTTGACTGTAATAAACCTACACTATTTGACAATGATACTATACTTATCGGACCCAACATGCCTTTAAAATTCCTGTATAAAGAGGTAATTTCTTATATCTTGCACGCAATCGTTTTGAAATAGCGAGATGCAAAGTATCCTACAAAGTCAGTGTATGTCCATGCCGATATTTGGAAATGCAAACGAGCTTAGGAAGTTGGAGGTAACTCTCAACACTCTATGAAAACCCAAATTTATTTTTCAAAATGATTTATAGTTTTATCACCAATAATAAACAAGCTTTCTCAATCTCTATGTGCTGTGTGTATTTACCTTTATAAATATGTTGAGAGAAGAATGTATCTCCTCTCTCCGCCATGCGCGACGTTAAAATTCTTACTTTTATGTTCTGTTGTTAAAAAACTATAAATAACATAATAATGGTTTTTTTTAAATACACTTACAGTCTTTGCCACCAAAATGACATTTTTTTCAGAGAAATAACTCAAAAAATATATTATTTCCCCAACTTCCCATAACTTTAATTTTTTGTAGCCTTATGTTCATTTTCTCTGAAACTATGCTTCCCAGATCATAGAAATTTTTATAGTGTATTTGTTTTATATAGGCCTACATGCATGATTTTACATTTTCATCAACTTTCTAGTATTATTATCAAGGCTACAATAATTGATGTTTCATCTTTTAGAAACATGCTAAAAGGGTGATTAGTAAAAAGAATGGTTGTCATATTATTTAAGATATTGCTCTGAGAAATATTACTTTGTTCGAGTTCCATTGACCATTCTCCAAAACTTGGAGAGTTTTGACATCAAGGTATGTAAAAAGTTATGTCATAAAAATATTATTTACACTTGAAATTATCACTTATTTCTCGATCCCTATAAGCGTAGCACATTGTATTTTAATAATTACAGTAGAATCCCGCTAGTCCGAACTAACTGGGATCAGAACCAGTTCGGATTATCGAAATTTTGGATTATGCGGGGGACAGGGATGCAAGCAGGGAAACGACGCCTTATCCCCTTCCCGCCGTTCTCTTGAATTCTGTGTTGTTTGAGTAATGGGAGATAAGTCATAAAAATGAGTTTAAAGATAAATAAAAATTAATCTTGGAACCCTTATTGCAAATAATTTTCTACACAAATAAAACACATCAACTGCTAGTATTCTTTTGATTTTTGTACAATCACTTGTATAATTTAACGTGTGTGTTCATCTGGGGAACAAAATTCCATCTGCACAAAAAAATGACTTATCCCCCTTTAGCCGAACAGCACAGAATTGTTGCTGAAGCACTATTGCAGACCTACAGAACTGTAGCCCCTCAAAGCGACTGCCTTCCTACCCCTTCTACTTCATCCCACCTTTTCTAGCAGTGTGGTCATAGCTCGACTATATCAATATTCATTCTCGCGGCGGCAGGTACATAATACGTTATCAAGAATTACAAATCAACAGATAATAAAATCCTTAGGAACATACCTTTGGAAAGTAAGAGAAAAACGAATGAGGGAAATAAATAAGTTTAAAGTTATGTAAAATAAATTTAAAAAAATATATATGCATATAATATAAGAAGGTCTACCTATTGTATGTTGATAAGTGAGTGATAGCTATATGATCGGAGGTCAATGCTATCATTCAGTATTGTAACGCACTGTAGCCAAATAAATAAATAAATAAATACACAATATGCGTACTGCAGTTTGAAGAGAACTGGAACATGATAAAATTTAAACCCGTGAAGGAATACTACTTCCTAAGGAAGAGCGAATATAATTATTTTGATGTTGAAGAAGACGAAAGAATTGTTTGTTTACTGTGTCCCATCCAATTCATTTCTACTCGTCATTTCAATATTAAACCACATTTCAACAAAGCCCTTATTAAGAATTATGAAATAGATGAACTTTCGGGTAAGTTCATTATTACCAACTATATTTTGATTATTTATGTATGTACTGTTAAATTAAGAACATCACTCGTTATGTTCATTTTGTATTGAAATGAATAGTGACATTAAATGGTGAAAATTAATATAAATTTTATATTAACTTTCAAGGCTCATTAAATGTTACAAATTTATGTTTCCGTAGGTGATGATAGGAGGAAAATCTAAAGCAGGCTGGGTGCAAAGAAATCTCATAGAATCTACCGACAGAAAATCTAGCATAATTGTAAATCTTTAAACGAGATAACGCATTATAAGTATAATGACTTTATTACGATCCTTTTTGAAAATTATAGTGCCGCAACTGATGGATCTTCCACACCCAAAGAATGTCAACAACTCTACGCAGAAGTCGATCATCCCCAATTGAAGGAGAGTGAGGCTGACGTTATATTTCCCCTACTTATGGGTTCTGCAAACCTGCACTATTGCTTAAACTCAGACTAGAATTGTCGAATATACATTGTTATATATTTAACTTATATTTCTATCCCCAGGGTATTTTCAACATCACCGTCCATACCGTCTGTGGTACATTGTAACATACGGACTCCTTATCGTCAATAATTTCATTGCCACAACTCGAATCATAGCAGAGGTCTCGTGGAGCGTTGTAATGGTGGTAGAGAACACCAGTGAACAAGTCTGCTGCTTCACCTGCACAGTTTTATTAAACAAAACAATAAATTAAAGAGTGTAAATACTTTTCAAAATAACTTGATAATTAATCATTTAATTTAAATTACATTGAATCAACTACGCAACGTAACATAAAGCTAGTACAGAAAATGACAAGTTATTTTTTAATGAAATATATACCGAGTGTTTCATTGTTATAGGTACAAACTGCTGGTGTGACTACATGATAATGAAACAAGACAAAAAGTCCTAATAAACATAGGTCTGGAAACGAACCGTGAATCGGCCATGGCTTACCAACATCATGGCCTATCAAATCGCCCGACTTCAATTATTTGAATTTTTGGGAGGGGGATTTAAATGTTTTGTTAATTCCAGACCTGTTGATAATGTTAACGAACTTTGGGAATGCATTAGACACATGCCAGAGATATTCGTATGTGTACGGTTTTCAATCCGGAAACTTGGTGATGCCTGCCCTATCATGAACTACGGTCATATTAAACACATCCAGTGCATATCTGATGTTATGTTATCCCAGAATCCAGTACTGACGAGACATAATAAACCTCCAAAGATTTTCGGGAACGGCTGGTTTCCGGGCCTAAGTTTATTAAATCTTGGTACTCACCCTACAGTTTGTATCTATACACCCATACATATGTGTAGGCCTATATATACTGTATATATACATATATATTCATAATTTTATGAAACATCCTGTATATGTGTATATATTTTTTTTTCTATTCTATTATTTTATATACCAGTAAATTAGTTACTTAACATAAAATCAAACTGGTAAATGTAGTTGTGCATGAAATAATATTTTCCCATTATAGATTATTTTACATTCCATTAAGTTAGCTGCGTGATGTGAAATAAAACTATTAAACGGTCAAAGTCAGGATAGGAGAAGAAATGTCAGAAGGAAGTGAAATTGAGAGAGGAGTACGTCAAGGATATCCTTTATCATCTACTCTGTTCAAAATCTACTTCGGAGATTTAGTAAAGAACTGTTTTCATAACATGGGAGGAGTGATAGTAGGAGGAAGAAGAATAAAGTGCATAAGATTTGCTGATGATATGGCGTTGTTAGCAGAAGAGGTGATGATACTAAGGGATATGCCACTGGAGCAAAATGACAGCTGTGAGCAGTTATGGGATGAAGATAAATGCAAGTAAGACGAGGAGCATGGTCATGGGAAGAAAAATACAGAAAATAAACTTGCGAATTCTAAATGGGGCAGTAGAGCAAGTGGACGGACAGCTTCAAATACTTGGGGTGTACTATAAGCAGTAACATGAGCTGCTGCCATGAAGTCAAAGGGAGGATAGCAGTGGGAAAGGAAGCTTTTAATAGAAAAATGAACATCTTCTGCGGACTTCTGGAAAAATAATTAAGGAAGAAACTAATTAAGTGCTTCGTATGGAGTGTGTCATTGTCTGGATCAGAAACATGGACGTGACGACGAAATGAAGAGAAGCGAATTGAAGCATTTGAAATGTGGATTTGGAAAAGAATGGAACGTGTGAAGTGGACAGACAGAATAAGAAATGAAGCTGTGTTGGAAAGAGTGAGTGAAGAAAGAATGATGCTGAAACTGATCGGGGTTACTGGATGAGAAAAAATGCATCTTGAAGGATGCACTGGAATGAATGGTGAATGGGAGAAGAATTCCGGACAAAAGAAGATATCAGATGATAGACGATATTAAGATACGAGTATATGGATCATATGAGGAGACAAAGAGGAAGGCAGAAAGTAGGAAAGATTGAAGAATGCTGGGTTTTCTGTGAAAGACCTGCCCTTGGGCAGAACACTAAATGAAATGAATGAACCAGATATTTTTATGAAGTAATATTTATTGTTACCGTATTCAATAATTTTACATGACATTATCTTACGTAACGCGAAATGAAACTAGTAATATTATATTAAGTTGGTAAATAATTTGAACAAAACACAAAGTTAGTCTATATGAAAATGAATTAATCAATAATTGCTTGTTATCACATTAAATTAATAGTGATACACATTCAGTTACTTTACCCGACATTAAATAACGCTATTTATAGTCAATTATATAAAATGAAATTTCCTTGGTCAATATTCGGTTATTTTGTAATGTATTAAATTGCTTTACATTAATTTGTTTATTATAGAATTTTAAATAGGTAAATAATTAATGTCGATAAAAGTGATTAATAATTTTTATTTTATATAAAATTAGATTCATTAATAAACGGATATTTTATATCATAAGTTATTGAATTCCTCAATAATAGGTTATTTAACATGAAATTAATTTTATTAACGCTCTGTTATATTGTATTAAATTAAATTGGTAAATAATTGATTTATATAAATTTAACTCATAAGTAATCGGTTATTTAACTATGTTTTAATTATGCTGATTTATTTTATTTTATTTTCTAACATACGAATATTAAATGTAAACAAAACTATTAATCTCTAACGGCTTATTTTGTAAATAAAAATGTAATTTTATATTGTTTTAAATGGTTTAGGAGCGAAAATATTTCAGCATTGAAATATTTATTTAATGTTGTCATATGTTACAAAAATAAATGTCATATTTTGGCAAAATGTTCTTCATATGATGTCGGTCTTTATTTATTACTATTATTACTTGGAATATTGTGGGGAGTCCCATAGATTCGACGCCTATGATGTAAACTTACTAAATTGCAATAAGTCTGATGTAAAAATTACACGGTATCCATCAATTTCTTACAACACTTCCAAATCGGTATCATGCATTTCTTTCTATTGTTCATTACAGAACGTCTTTATACTCAACCTCCTATACTGTATAAATAACCTCGCCTCTGGAATTCGTTACCTAATGACGTCAGGGACTGTCGGACTTCACAATTCAAAATTAAATTGGCAGGTTTGTCTTACTTCATTGTTTCTAGATATTGCTGAAAGTGTCAGTTTGTGTTTATTGTCTAGATTAAAATTTGCAAGTTTGTTTCTTATGTTCGTTAATTAATTAGAATATAATTAATTATGATATTTAATCACTCCTTTAAAGTTTGTGTGACTGCAACCAGTGTATATTTTTGTGTGGCTTTACTTTGTTTATAGTGGGATTTTTTCTTTTTATTTATATTATTGTATTTGTGTTTCTGATGGTATGGAAGAGAAGGTCTGATGGCCTTAACTACACCAGAATAAATAAATAAATAAATAAATAAATAAATAAATATATTAATAATAAGTAAGTAAATAAATAAATAAGTAATAATTAAGTAACTAAATAAATAAATAAGTAAACGTGGTAGAAGGGCATTGGGATTTTGCGTTGTGTCATCCATGTAGAAATGTCCAACGTTCATGTGTGTCAGCTTTATCAATGAAGGGAGAGAAACTTCTAAATCTTTTATCTTTGTGACACTGTGCAAATATCCAACGACTCAATACCATAACGAATTTTAGGCCAGAAGCAGCTCACCAAGATTAGGACTGCCTCTCCATATTAACTCCATTGTTCTGTTCTTCATGCGTTGGATCTTGTCCTTATAATCTGTCCGTGCAAAGAAAAGACCGTCGTAACCCATACGAGCAAGTATAGAAGCCATTTCTCGAGAATGCCCAAACGTGTCTATCTGCCAGCCGATGTTGGGACGCCCGCAGGTTCCGAAAGTGTCGTTCAGCTTCCTGAAATGTACACAGTGTTACGGCTGAACTCATAATCTAGCCAGCAAATGAAAGACAACGCGACAAATTGTTTTGCTTTCTGACACTTTCATGCAACTTGAGGAAGGTATTCGGGATTTTGCCGAATATACGCAGTCAACGGTGGTTGAAGCATGACCTTGGATGAGCTGTGGACGGAAATGCGTCTACTCCGTAAGATTTCCACGTTCTGCCGCCCACTTAACCTGCGCGAGATGATAAGGCCGTAATTCAACTACAGTGGAACGGCTTCTATTAAATGAATGTTCGCCGACAACAAAACATTCCCCTCTCAAAGTCTGTATTTTTACCCACTTTAAAGTAAGGAAACATTCGACTTGGTCATGTGTAGAATCTTGATTCACACATTCATCCTGACATTAGGGAGCTCCCATTACTGCATAGCGTCCTAAAAATAGGACGTGCGTAAAATACTGATTTCTATGGAACTTTTTCTTGTTTAGTACAGTTGGGGGCATTGTTTAAAAGGTAAATTATTACATTGTATTATGGTGTTGCAGTGTTTGAATTCCGCGCGAACATTTGTTCATACCAGTTAATTTTTTACAAGATGGCAGGATAACAGTATTTTGTGACGCACAACGGATAATTTAATTCTTAGTTACTCTGTAAAGGTGATACAGAAATCTGATGTTTATTTTCACATAATGAGTTGAATACTTCAGTTTTCAAGTGGTATATAACAACAATAAAATTTTCTTATATGTTGCTAGGTACAAGGTGAAATAAAGTGCCGTCCTAAAAATAGGACGCCATGCAGTGTGCACTCCTGTAATATTCTTTATAATATGTATATTGTTTCCATTACATTGTTTTATTTCCAGTCTAACCGGGAGTGAAGTTCTGGGGTTAATGGACAATCGAAATAATAATAGTGAGAGTCTAATATATGTGACATCTCCAGAAGTTACCCATGATACAGATAAAGACAGTGATAAATCGGACGACGAGCAAGAGGCTAATTTGAATAATCTTGACAGTAAAATGCTACTTAGTAAGAAAGCGGAATTACAAAAAAAAAATGTAATGAAGATAATTAAGATGACAATGTTGATGAAAGTATGCCAGAGTCTTCTAATATAATAGCTGAAACGAATGATTTTGAAAGTACATTAGACAAAATTGAAGCTGAGCTTTCTCGCACAAGTTATTGCCGTCCGAAAAGAAGGAAGCTAATATATGAAAATTTCCAAGATAGGGAAGGTAATTCCAGGCCAGAAGGCCATAGTACTACTAGGCCTACAACTGCAAGTACTATTATTATTACTACTACAACCACCTACGTACCGCGCCTTGGCATCATGGTCTAAAGAATACTGCCTCGGACTCGCGTTACGGAATGCGCGCTGGTTCCAGTCCTCATGGGAAAAGAAATATTCTCATGAAATTTTGGCCAGTGTATGGGACCGGTGCCCACCCAGCATCATCATGCACTTGTGGAGCTACGATAGGTAGCGAAAATCCGGTTTCGGAAACTAGCTATTATTACTACTACAACCACCAACGTACCGCGCCGTGGCATCGTGGTCTAAGGCATCCTGCCTAGGACTCGCGTTACGGAATGCGTGCTGGTTCGAGTCCTCATGGGGGAAGAAATTTTCTCATGAAATTTCGGCCAGTGTATGGGAACGGCAAATGCTTGGTTTCTGTACAGAAAAATAAAGCCTCAAAACTCTTCAGAACCGCTCCTCAACTTTTGCCGTCTCCCGGCTTTTACAGTATTGAAAAGGCATGGGGTGAGTTCCTACTAAGGAAAAATTGTTCCCATTCCATCAGGAGACATAAGATTTGATGGTCAAAACCACTGGCCAGTTGAAAATAAAACTCAGCGAAGGTGTGCTAATTGTACAGGGAAAGCAAAGTTTACCTGCGGCAAGTGTCAAATTGGACTCCACTCTAAATGTTTCTGCCCTTACCACACAAAATAGTGTTGTACAATGCGTAGGCTTGTGTGAGAAGGGCAGTTGAACCACTGATTCTAATATGTATATGTATTTGCTACATAATAAATACATAAATACTATTTGAACTACAAAGTGGGGTTATTGTATTCAACTACAGTATCACTGACTAGTATGCATAGCGTCCTATTTATGGGACGGTCCTTAATTTTTATCCCAGAAAGTAAATAAAGATAAAAATGGTAAGAAAGCATTCTTAAGTCACCAACTAGCAAACTTAAATTCAGAAAAGCATTTTTCAAGTCATTAATAACTTTATGCAGTAATGGATTAAGGGAGGAGGTGCGTGCATAAGTGAAGTCGATTACTAAATATTTTAGCCTACCATCAATGCAGTTTTAATCACAGAGAGTTACAATTGTGCATGCACATTATGTGTTGTTGCTCATACAGGCCTACTCAATTTTTTTCAGGTCATTTTTTCAACATATGGGATACTTTTTAGATTATTAAATTTTTAATACAGTAACTCAGGTAGCCTACATTTTATGTCTAGAACTATTGAAGTTAGAAACTTGAAATTCTAATTCAGTTTCCTCTTAGACAGGCTGCAAGATATGAAGATTATTTATACAGGAAAAGAACGTGCTACGTCAATTTTAGCGAATTTCTTAGGCGAGAAATTTAAAATTTAAATTTAGCAAAATATTCTTTCCTTGTATGCCAAATCTATAATATGCCATTGCACTTGGACTGTTGATATTATCACACTCTCTGATTCATAGCATTAAATTACATGGAATACAACTCCACACAGTTTGTATAACTCATTTTTAAGTGGACAAAGGACGATCGTTTCCTCTGTTCATTTGTAAATGGTTGGAAAAATTGTTTTGATTGTATGTACAGTAGACATTAAAACATATGTTTCTTAATGTTAACAAAAAAATAGCTCTAGAAAAAATTACTTCTAAGCAAGCTATTAAGGTATTCCTAAATTTATACAGCTTTGTCACATTAACTTGTGTGCAAAATTTCAGGACTATAGTTCCATTAGTTTTGGAGAAATTTTACATAAACATGGAAAATTTAACGCTTCCGTAAAATGACTTTAAAGTCTATTAAGTATGTACAAAGCCCTATACTTGTTTATTTTTGGTAATTTAATTTAAGCAGCACTTCCAACATGCAAACATTCTGATGAGGGCAGATAAAAATTTTTTTTTTCCTTCCTCCATGTTAATAATGTGAAAAGAATTGCTTATACAAATTTTGTCTTTTTCTTCTGTAAATAGCCCAAGGGAAAATCACTTTTTGGACGGCCTCGTAATTGCGGTCGAGTGACCAACATTTATATAAGCACCACTTTTGACATTATTAACATGATAGAAAAAAAAAACTTTTTATCTGCCCCCCTCAGAATGTTTGTTTGTAAGCGCATTCAGGACCTAACACTTTGGAAGGTTATTAAATGGCCTAAAACTATGTAATAGTGCCAAAATTAAACATATATTTTTGAATAATTTTGTCTACGTCTGAACTTAATTGGTAATACTTATAAAATGTTGTACATTTTTCGTTTTGAATCTGCTTTTATCAAGCAATCACACGCGTATTACAATTTTTGGAATATTATGAAATTATGAGAAAAAGCCGATAACATAGAATCCATCTCATGATTTACATAAGATCAGTCCTGATACACATCTAAGTTTAAAATTAGACCTTTACTTGACACATAAACCTATGCCAATGTAGGTATTAAGGTAGAAAATGATGACAAAAAAGAAATAATCAGAAAAGAGTCTGAAGAAGATACCAATATTTTTCTGATACAAAAAATTAAAAGAGAGGCAAAAGACGATCTACGAGTAGTGGAAATGTACCTAAGTGCCCAAGTGAATTGGTCGATGGTGGCATCGTAGTGGGTTGTAGCTTCGTCGTTCATGCTCCATGCTCCGCCGGTGAATACCAGACGTCCCTGGTTCACCAGATGCTTTACTTGTTGTTGTCTCTGTGGTTCCTGCTCTAGCCACCACTTCCAAAAGTAGGCTGTCTCTACATAGATGAACCTGGAAGTAGCATTTCGGGGGAGGAAGTATGCGAAAGTCTGATGGGGGAAAAATTATTTTATAACTCAATTTATTTTCAAGATAATCTAACCAAATTTTTCAAGCACAAATGTTTAAGGGATGTGTCCTATAATTTTGAAGAACATTGATTAATAATTTATGTAATTTTGCAAATAGTTATTTTTGTGAAACCATTAAAATCATAACGAACAATTTCTCAAAACCTCCTGCTCTTATGAACTTCAATTTTTCTCAGTGATTATTAGAGAGAAATGAAAGAATCCTGTGGGACATAATTTCTCTTCTCTTGTTCCTCATCTAGACTCGTATCCTTGTTTCTGAAGTCGAGTAAGTATTTCTATACATTTAAAAATTTTTTATATATTTTTTATATTTACGAAAAAATTAACTGTTTCAATCTTGTCAGTCTGAATATTTCCACTCTCAACACACTTAGAAAAAAACTGCTCCAAAGAATACCTAATTTAGTATTTAAAACAACTGTGCTAAATTTCATGTAAATCACTCCAATGGTTTAGGTGAAAATGTTCTTTATATACTAGAAAGTGTAATTTACTTGAAGTGAAGAAAGAAAATTTTTACTAAATGTGTAGACTACAGGGTTGTTACCGATCTCTGATAACGAATTTGAATGAAATCATGTGCATCAGGAGTCACACGACAGCTGAACTGTGGCGCGAGGTGCTCAACCAGTAGTGAGTGATGTCATAGTCAGAGTGCACGGCGACTCAAAGTATAAATTCCCAAGAAAATCGAGCATTTTTGGGAGGGGTACATTACGACCCTTTCCAATGCCACGTACAGTTAAGTGAAAATAAAGAAGCCTCCAATAAACGAGGTTTCGTTATTTCCAAGAAAGGCATCTTCTGTGTACTTAATAAGATTGGTAAATCTCGGATGGAATTCATTTCTATCATCTCGTGGGGTACGGCGACTTGTGACGGGGAGTGGATTTGCTTGCTTTTTCCACTTCGGAATTAATCCCATCCGAGCTTTGCCAATCTTATTAGGAACACACAAGATGCCTTTCTTGGAAATAACGAAACCACGTTTTCTGCAGGCTGCTATGATTTTCACGTAACTGTACTTGGCATCGGAAAGGGTTGTTATATACCCCTTCCAGAAAGTCTCGATTTTCTTGGACATTACTACTGTGATACACCGTGCACTCTGATTATGAAATCACTCACTACTGGTCTGTCACCTCTCGCCGCAATTCAGCTGTCGGTGTGATTCCTGACCCACATGATGTCGTTCAAATTTGTTATCAGAGATCGGAAACAACTCTGTATATATGCAACCTTGACCAAAAGCCACGTATTTACTCCTTTATTTATAACAGAAACAGAAAGTGCTTTGTTATCCGTGTTACACAGCCATCTTTTATCATGCAGCAAAACGTTATGAATGACCGTCGGTCCACATTTTTTAAAAAAGTTAATTTTTTGCAATATTCTGCACGCCAGGAAGGAGGCGTGGCACTATGCATGGTAAAGCAAAAATAATTTGAAACATATTTGTAGATTGAATATAGACATGAAACTTGTAGAATATATTCTTAATACATATATGAAACTGAATTATGAGGCTAGATTTAAACAATCGATTTTTTGAAGCAAAAACTCGCATAATTCTCCTTTAAAATAAAGTATCGTCATACTTGTGTGGCTCCATTAAGAAACATACAAACAAACAGGCAGTCAGTCAAGCAAAGAAACAAATAAATAAATACTATTTCCTGCACTAGTTAATTACGTATCTGTTGATTCAATCTAGATACGTTTCCGTAGAAAATCGAAGCTTAAAATGAACAAGATATACAGAATGGACGGTAACCTCTGCACCAAAATGATACTGGTAATAGTTCATGATGAGAGATTTGAAAAATCTAAATAAATTTTTTTCTCTAACATTGACCGTTTTAGAGGAAATCGTTATATTTCTATGAAGCACTTGGAAACATCACGACTAATGCAAGCAAGCGCGTCCTACACTCCTAACCTTCCCCAGTGAGCTCTACATTAAATGGAGGTACTACTCAATGCTTTAAAAGCGTGACGTGAATGCTGAGCGCCGAGGGTATTGCTATCTCTTTCTAACATAATGTTGTCCTTGTCTCTCTTACAGTGAATACTATCTTTCGAATTAACAGTATTTTTATTGCTTACTGCGCATGTGCAACATTAACCTCACAAAGGACTCATTGAAACACATTAGTTAGAAAGAGAGAGCAATACACTCGCCAACAGTCACGCTTTCATACAGGAAAGAGCATTGCGGTGGTGCTTCCAGTTTAGTATAGAGCTCACTGACCTTCCCCTCTCTGCTGTAGTCTAGTTGGTGACGCTACAGTGCCCTGCGTTCGAAGATTTATTTTAACTATTTTAGCAATTAGTCAATTTCAATTCATGGCTAAACGATTTAATTTGTAAAAGAAGATTCAAGTAATTAAATGTTCAGATTATTTTACCTATCTGCTTGTGTAGTAATCAGCCATTTCTCTCGGGCCATTACCGTAGCAGAGCTCTGCAAACACTGGGCAAAGACTGTTTTCTTCTGCTTTACGGTGCTTCATCGAAGGAAATGTGTGATAAAAGTTTTTTATATTTAACATGTAGAATGACCTCTTAAATTTTCGTGCATCGGTCCCCTCCATCCTATATAATGAATTTTTACTTATTGTTTCCTGTTAAGCAGAAGTACGTACACCTATTTCTTTAACATTCTACGTAACAAATGTAAGGAAAGGGACAAATACAAACACATAAATATGTAGCAAGCATTCTATGCTCTGAATGTAAGCGTAGATAGGCTTACAACTACAAAACTGAGCTGCAACTGAGGATTTTGTTACTATAATATACATATTTCATTTTTAAACATACAACTTCTTACCTTCTGTCTGAGTTGGCTAGAAGAGCGTCAACAACTGTATTCACAATTTTCCTCACCTCGGCTTTTTGTATGTCATTTCTTACTGGAAATAAATAAAAGAATTAAGGTTGAAATGTAAGAGAGTATTAATGGATATCATTCTTAATATTTAATTATTTGAGAATGATAATTGTAGGTGGTATTAAGAATTTTATTTACGTTCGTGTTGAATGTGTTAAGTAGATGGCTAGAAAATATTTCTCCTTGTGGAAGTTGCTGTGTTTTTCAATAGAGATTTTATATTGATCCACAAGATCGTAGATTCTTCGGCGATTTGATCAGGTAAAAGAGGAAAAAATGTCATATTTTGACACAATAGATACAGTATATTCGCAGAACAATAGTAATCAGGACCTTTAGAAAAATAATAATATTATGGTCGTGATAGTTCAGCTCATTACTTCTTTATCTTGCTACGAATGATATTCCACGTCTATAGTTTATATTATCAAACTACCACTGAAATATATATATATATATATATATATATATATATATATATTAATAAATACAGAATTCTGCCTTAAGTGGGCATATTCATTATGGTTACTTTCCTCTTGAAAATAAACGGTACCGTACAGTATTTGTGTCTCATCCTTATGGAAGTTGTGGGGGCTGTTACGGGTTAACATGAAGTATTGCAAAGATGCAAGTGAAAATTGTGTACTGCGAGAATATCAGTCTATTAGCCGTTTTATCCAAGTCTTGTTAGAACATTAAATGACTGTTAAACTCTAAACAGTTTTTTAAATATAGTTTTTCATGTCTTCAACACTAGTTTTATTTAACAGATTGTTATCGTTTTGTTAACTTTAAATGTAGAATTTTAGACAGTTAACTCATTTCATAAATAGTTAAATATGCCAGATGACACCACAGCTACCCAAACAGAAGTTCTGAAAATAATGTTTTGTGTCTCTCTTTAGGGAATGTTTAGTGTTTGACTGTAATATAACACTTAGAGATACTTTGGAATGTTTAATACATCAATGTTAAAATAATCTCTGAAGGTCAACTGATAGTCATATTGGCAACTTATTTTGATGCTGAGCTATTATATATTGAACATATAAGAGGTTCGGGCGTAAAACATGGTAACTGATATCTCAAAAATGAGATATGTAGCGTATAATATGGTATCTTACATTCTGATTCTACAGTATTTAGTTTTCCAACTTATCAACAGATGACAGAAATATACAGATTTTAATTTCCTGGTAACTATACAAACTGTTGCATGTATAAATGTTTACCTATTTAATAAATTCAAAACACTAAAACGTCACTTAGCATGTTTTACTCTCAAGCCCCTCATTTATCAAATGTGGGACATGAACGTGGCATGGTAATTAGGAATCATACGAGCAAATGCTGGGTAACTTTCGGTGCTGGACCCCGGACTCATTTCACCGGCATTATCACCTTCATATCATTCAGACGCTAAATAACCTAGATGTTGATACAGGTCGTAAAATAACCCAATAAAAATTAGGAATCATGATTTTTATACTTTGCATGATGATCAACTTGCGACACGATATAGATTTTCAAAACAAGTAGGTCTTAAAATTGTGCAAGGAACTGAATTCATACTTGAATATCCTAGGAACAGAAACAGGCCACTTATTTCAATTGAGTACCTACTATTAACTCTAAAATTCTATCCTATTAGCTCTTTCTAACTAACTATAGCCGATGTCAGTACGTTTCAAAATGTACAGTGAATTAATATATCAAGAATGTTTCAATAAAAATGGCTTCTTTGAGATATTACATACAATTTCCACATGAACTTGAAGCAGAAAGAGTGATTAAAAAATTTTATAATATACTAAATTTTTCTGGGATTTTGAGTACAGTCGACTACACCCACATCCATATTTTGTCATCTGATGGTCACAATACTGAAATTTTTTAACGCGAAAGTCGTATTTTAACATCAGAACTATAAACTTATTTTGTGATTATTATTATTATTAAACACTAGTCTCTTAAAACTTTCATTTGTCAGTTTTTCGTTCATGGATCATGGTCTACTATGAAAGGTTGTGATTTTATACATGTTTCATAATATATTCTGGAATACAGGATTTAAGCAATAATTTCAGCCAAACAAAAATAGCCTTTTATTTAAAAATTATCAATTGCTGCCGAAACGTCAAAATAGTGCTAACAAATTTTATATTTAAGTGTTACTTGTAAACAAAATTACCTTGAAGAAATGGAAAACACAACAAAATATTAAAAGTAAATAAGCTATTAAGTTAGCATATATTAAGCCAAATTAAACCTTAGTTCGAGAAGCTGGCCATAAATATAGTTATTATTCTATAAAAATTTCAGTTCGTACTGTCTGGATGCCATTAGAGACATCGTCGTGTCGAAAATACACATTAAAGATATTCCAGTAATTTAAACAATTTTTTTATTAATAAAAATTAACAAAATCTATTGAATAATAACGGTATAAGCAAAGTTTCGGAAAGCTACGAATCTCTAGTAGTCAATACACTATAGAACAGAGAGTTTCCGTGCATATCGGTCCTACTCCGACCTCAAACAAAATCTGTTGTCGGGTGCCAAGCGGTCGTACGCCAGCGTAGAGACAGGTCCGTGCACGCTTCACTACGCAGACCGGTGGCACTGCATTCATTTCCACTTACCTTCCTCGGGCCAGGCGTTTCGCATTACCGTCAGGAAGTCGACGGAACTTTACTACCAGGGACCGTCTTCATAGGAACTTTCTGTATGTCAGCACCATGCTATATAGAGTGGATCGGGGGAAGATGCCTGACTTTTTCTTTGATTGAAAATTTAAGATACCGGTACTATTAATTTAGTTTCGAACTTCAAATTGAAATATCAAAGTCTTGATGGTATTTTGAAACTATATTTTTGGTACAAAATAGAAAACATTAATTACCTTGTTTATAGATACAGGTTTTCTTCTTACCTGCACTGTAGGCATCTTTCCCCGACAGTCGGGTAAGATGGCAAATGCAATTAACACATTTACTGATATATGCATTCTACCTGAACTTGGTTTGATACATGTATATTATAATAAAATTGACTTAATATAAAGCTCATGGACACTTTCTCACTCGTTTATCACTACTTAGGAACATAGTAATTGCACATATTTTATTGCGTGTGCAAGACTCGTGAAATCACTTCTTGCACACAATGAATTCAATCCAGTACATTTTTGTCATCATTCTTATTTAGGAGGCGTTTAAGGGTATGGAAAGAAATCCCGCATGCTAGCGATGCTCTGAAACAGTTCATACCCTTTGTTATAAAATGTTCTATGGTAAGTTGAAGACTGTCCACTGACTTCTATCAGAGGATCTTAAGTAATATTTACACATTCCCTCCAATAAAACAAAAAATAAAACTCTTGCAACAAGTTGACATTTTACTCCGAAAAAATGATCATCTTCCTCAAGTATTGAGGTAAGATGCCTAGTGCTGTGACGCAACCTAAGATGGTGGAACAAGGTCGTTGGTTGTCAACAATACAAACTTTAGAACCTTTACTACAATATCCAATACAAAAGTTTGACAGTTATTACGAATTCAAGGATCTATTGAAATTTTAACATAACTTTGTAATTATTTTATAGCAGAAAAATGAGCTGTTTACTTGCTTTTCTTCTTCTCACAACAAGAACACGTGGCAAAATGAGTTAGCTTCCACTCTACAGATATTCAACTGTCTCAGTGATAATGAAGACATGTGCGTGGCGTTCTCTCTTGGAAGAATGTGAAAGTACAAAGAAATAAGCATCTTTTCCCAATAGTCATCTACTCCCGATTCACTCTATGCTTACAATACTTACGTCCGTAGTAATATTCATCCACTGTCTTTAACCAGCCAACATCGTCGTGAGTATGAGGCACCAGATGCACGTTAAGCTTGTTGGGATCCACTTTGTGACAGGCCTAGAAATTAATGCATATATATATTTATTTTTTAATAAAACGTTTTTGTATAGGTAAAATTATAATGGAGAGGAGTAATGAGATAGGGAGACAGGAAATAGTTTGAAATCTTTAATACAATACAAAAAATAAAAATCATATGGAGACAAGAGGAATATACCAAAGTTAACCACAGAGAAGAAAGGATAGAACAAGCGTAGTACACATTAGGAATTTGGAAATTAAAAGTGGAACAGGAGACATAGCAAAAGATATATGAGTACCAAGCTTAATATCAAAGGCGGACATCTGACCCTCAGATCGAAACTTAGATAGATTTGGATTCTTATACAATTTTCATGCTTTTTTCAGTTATGATGAAACCATATGCAAACTCTAGCAAACTCTAACACTACATTTACAAAATAAATTGTTTTAAAATATTACAAAGAACACTGTGAAACAAAATAGTGCCTGTAGATCAAAACTATGGAGACGACAGATGTCCGTCTTTGATATTAAGCTATGTCCTTTATGTAAAATAAATGTAGAAATGTCTTATGCGAAATTATGTATAAAAGAAAATTGAGGGGATTCGGAAACCATTTGTATGTAGTAAAGAAAAAATGGGAAGGGGAAACTAAGGTATAAACATTGTGTTTATATAAATAATAAATAGCTGGATTGATTGGGGAAGCCCCACACCTTGGTCTGCTCAAATTTAAATCCCCTAGACGTTTGGTTATCAAGAATAACCAGGTCAATTTCAAAGAGTGCGTGATTCCTTATGCCGAAGAGCATAGGAATGCATTGCCATGAATGGACGTCACATTGAGCACCTCCTATGAAGAAATGTTCAGAACTCAGAAAGTATGTGTTGTAGGATCCATGTTTATTTTTCTTGTTTTGATGCATACTAGTACCTCCTAAAATATTGGATACTTTTTAACATCCTGGATACCTCATATTTCACATAAATTATCTTTCTATCAACGAAAATAAATCCATAATTATTCCATTCTCATTATCTGAAAAATGTAACAAACCTCCTACATCTATATTAAGTATTAAATTACATAATTCTGATTGTTGTCTTATACAGTGTAAATGTCCGATTAGTAAAGAGTCCTCTGAAGTTAAGTATTTAGGCATAATTTTCGATAATCATTTAAAATGGAACCAACACATTAATTACCTTTGTAATAAATTACGTAAAATAGCATATTATTTTGTTTTATTGAGGAATTACTTGTCAATAAGTTTATTACGCACAATATATTTAACTTTATTTCAATCGGTAATTATGTAAGGAATTATAGGATGGGGTAGCTAATTTAAATCCAATTTTAATCCACTTTATTTATTACAGAAGAAAATAATTCAAATATGTCTTCATAAACCTATTGATTTTCCATCTCAAAATTTGTTTTTAGACTTTAATGTACTTAACGTAAGAAAAATTTATTATATTGTATTAATAAAATTCATACATAAAAATCGAAATAATTTTGAATTGTATTCTCATAGTTATGAAACAAAAGGTATGAATTATTTTAGATTGTTTCAACTAAAATGCAACACTGT
Organism: Periplaneta americana; assembly: GCF_040183065.1. Lineage (NCBI taxonomy): Eukaryota > Metazoa > Arthropoda > Insecta > Blattodea > Blattidae > Periplaneta > Periplaneta americana. The sequence goes on along the minus strand of NC_091129.1, from coordinate 79,865,148 downwards.
TACAGTATTTAATCATAGTAGTAATTTAGGCCCAAGAATATATAACAAATTTATATTTAAATATCCTAATCTTGTCAATTCTAATAGTTCTAGTGTTAAATTTAAAAAGTTATGTGTGGATTTTATAAAAATTGAAAAATTGTAAATTTAAATTTATTTACTACAATTGCATAGCAGACATAAGACAAATTGTATTGTAATTATTAATTTCAATTCAGGAATCAGCCCCTGAGCACGAGTTCTCCTCTTTCAGGGGCGAGCTAAAGTTTTTCTATATATATTATATTTTAAGTTACAATTATTATCAAAATAATAAATAAATAAATAAATGATAAATAAATAAATAAATAAATAAATAAATAAATAAATAAATAAATAAATAAATAAATAAATAAATAAATAAATAAATAAATAAATAAATAAATAAATAACTAATCACGTGTGAAGTATGGTAAAGTATACTATACTCTCAGGAGGTTAAAATTTCTTTTCACACGTTGCACCTACGTGTGTTGAAAATTAGAAAAATATGTATTCAGATGCTATTAAAACAACTTCTATATGACAGAGATTTTACTCACCTCATATCCACAGGTGGTCGCTGGTATGGAAGGGATGAGGGGTATCCGTCTTACACTAACAACACAGAATGTGAGAATGCATAGCAACACAACTGCTATGAGACTTTTGTGTCTCCACACGACCTCCATGCCTGAATAAAACAGAGTACTCTGGAACAACGCCTACTGACTTTAATGTCATGTCCAGTGGAAATTTACATATTCCTTGATTACAAAAAACAAATAAATCAAAGCCCGACAATACATCTTAAGCAATCAACATGGTCAGTTAGTATTTGTGTTTATTTAAATTTTAAAGTCCGCACTCTATACACCACTTAGTGAACTTTGAGTACAGATTACTATTTCCTTTATTTGCATACATATGACACGAGGTTTTGTAATGCGCTCTTATTTGTTTACAGCGCTCTGTTAACTTTTGAACCTTTATACTTTTCTTAAGATTTCCGCAGTAGTTCAAAACACAGCACTTATAGCTGCAAAGCTCGAGGTCTGTTTTCGAACTCCCTCGTACAGAATTTGATATTCATATCTTTGCGTGTGAATCCCTTACCTTGTACTTGATATGAGGCGTCTAGAATCAAAACCCTCCAAGTCCATAACACAAAATTGGTGGGAAAATGGAAAAAACTGTTTCCATATAAATAAACATTCTTGGGATATAAACAATGCTTTTATCAAGTATTTTATTATCATTAGATACGTTCAAACAAATTACAGGATTGCCCCTTCATTAAAACTAACAAATTCGTGAGGTTAAATTAGCACCTAACTGATTTTGAAACTGAAATGTGTATTTGGAGGCTTTTGAAAGTAAGAGAATTAGTTCTAAGCATAAAAATGAGAGAAAAGGAAAACATTTTAACTTCAACCTTACAAATTATATAGGCAATGAAACCCAGACATGAAGTACGATTATGCACATGCTTTAAACATAATAGCAGTATAAATTTGAATATATGTTGCACTTTTTAAGTTCATACAAATTTTACACAATATTGTCACATTCCTCTTCCTCCAGATTAACAGTTTCTTCTTCGTCTTCTTATTCTTCACGTTCAATTCTATTGTTTTTTCTTGTTACTACCTTTGCAACAACGGTGTCAGTTCTATAGTTAAACTCATCTTACACTGTTATCTGTTCTTTCAATGCAGATCGTCTTAAAATAAATCTTTTACAGGGACTGAACTTAAAATAGCAGGAGATCTTAAAATTATGTCTGGAACGGAATGGAACTTCTTTATGTCCAACAAACTTAAACTGTTGGATTTCCATTTACTGCCAACAGCATTATTACAAGCTGGTATAGCAGGAGGGCACAAGAGGAGTACCGACAAAATTATGTAATTAATTATTAATTGATAAGAACATTTTTGTAACTCACTGCTCGTTCTATCCACCATTTCACTGAATATTATTAGAGTAGAAATTAAACATAATAAGGTTTAACAAGAGCTTAACCACACAAATAATAAATCAACATCGCACAGCTGAGGAATGCTGGGTAAAGCAGTCCCACAACCTGATTGGCAGAAAGGGACTTGGAGGTTTTTGAAACTAACAATGGCCGAAATTCAGTTGGATCTAGCGGATATTGAAACTAACCCTAACTTTTGTCCAGCATTTTCAGAGAAATCCAGCGGATATTGCAGAAAAATAATGCCAGCATCGGATTGGCCATGCAAAGATACACAGAAAAATAACTTTATCTCATTTTTTTTTCTCCGAAGGACTTGGCGGGTTTTGATTCTAGACGCCTCATATATGAAGTTTCATGGATACCAAAGTGGAAAAAATTATGAAGAAAAATAGAATTTGGACTTTTACTAATGTTTATTATGTATCAGCCGACTTATGAATCGATTTTGTTTATTCTATTATATTTTGTAAATTCTTCTGAATTTCAAGTGGACACCTACATAAAATAATTATGTGAGTTATTTTTGTTCCGCGCTATATTTCCGTATTTTAAGGCTCCATGCCTCTAATTAGTATTACGGATTAAGAAATTTATTCATAAAATTCCTTGCAGTGTATGGGACCTGTGAACACCCAGTGTCGTGATAAAATTGAGTAGCTACAGTGAATGGCGATATTCAGTTTTGGAAGTCAGTTATATCGACTGCGAGAGATTATCGTGCTAATCACACGTTTCCACAGTAGCCTACTGGTTGGATGGTCGTTCACCTCTCTTGGATGTGGACGTTATCTAGGTCTTGGCCCTCCATGGCTTCTCGCCCAATGTATTTCTTTAGTTATTTCTTGAATGACAGTATTTTAGGACTTATATTTCATTAAATTTCCGGCATTTTTCTAATACTATTTTATTGAAAATTTTCAAATGAGAAATCATTTCATTAGAAACGAAATCCTAAGTTGCGTAGGTAATACAATCATTAAGTAGTATCATAGGCTTTAAAACAATAATATAAAACACAATAATAGTCTTCCCATTTATCTACTTTATATAACATTAAATGCATGAACAATTTATTTCAGCAAGTAATAATGAAACAGGAATGAAATCTTACATTTACGTTTTAATATTATTACAATTTAAATGAGTAAAGTAATCATTAAGTACTGCCATAAGTTGTAAACCAATAATATAAAAGGTAATTTTAGTTGTCCCATTCAGTCTAGTTTGGAAACATTAAATGCATGAAATATTATGACAGCAAGTAATATAGGCCTAATATTAAAATTGAAATACATTTTTGCACTTAAATTTAATTTCATTACTATTTAAATAAGTAAAATAATTATTCTAGAACACACAGGAAAATTATTTTCTAATATTGAAAAAACGTTTGGGTGTTATAATTGTTCGCAATATTAATGTTTCGCGCTTAAATAATCAATTTTACTTACATACAATGAAATAATAATCAAATGTTGTAAGTAACAACCTTCTATCATACTTCGATTTAAAAAATGGAGTAAATGTGAAGAAATTAATAAACCTGATTCATATGTGAACGGACGTAAAAATGTAATTTCTTTCTTTATACTGTTTCCCTTTTTCAATACCGACTTATACAGGGACATCATTATATTTTTTCTTCAATTTTATTGTACCTGAGTTTTTTTAGTTACTTCACTCCCACCCCCTCTACTAGTAAACTTCCAACCGTACTCCATACAGAACCAAGGCCGCGTATGCAGTCAGAGTTGCCTTACGGTCATAGTAAGCAGTACTGAGTTAGTGAGTATAGTACGTTCCAGAAATATGTTCGCGTTTTCCAGTGACGAAACAGCTTTCAATATTGAATCATATTTTCGCACAGGTACTGTCGTCCGTTTGCCTACGTCGCATCCCCCCACCCGCTTCTGTTCGCCCCTCTGTAAAGACTAGTAGCTGGGCAGTCTTAGCTCCTTTCTGAAAACATTCATTTCTGTTAGGAATTGGACGTGTACGTAATATTATACAACTGTTTAATATAACTTAAATAAAAGGGCGTCATTAAGTAATTAACTGTCGCGTGATTTTCCCCCTTTCTACGAACCTGCGACAAAACCACTTGGACGGACAGTAGATAGCATGTTTGAGTAATTTTTCTTTTCGGATCGAGCAGAAGTGAAGATTGAATTTACAGTACGTAAGATACGTTCTCTTTTATAGAGTAGGTACAGAATTAATTCAACATGAGTTACTCGTACGAAGGACGAAACTGGTAATTGGAATTAGGTACAGTAGTCTATAGTGCGATAATATGCACAAAAGAACTGAAGCTTGTAGCTAAATCAACGGCCACCATTTTCAAAAATATGTTTAAATATCCATATTATGATTATTTTTCAATTTAACTTCATTCTCTATATTGTACGCTAATGTGCTGTAAACAGTATAATATAGGCTACACTGCATAATGAATACGTCAGAATGGATAGCTCAATTCGTGAGTAAAAACACTTATTGTTAATACTGTACTGTGTTTTGATTAAACAAAAACCTAATGAAAATTAATCAAATTCAAAATTGCGATATTTCCTAGTTTACGTAAATGGATGAACTACTTTTCTTCCCCCCTATACCTAGTAAAGTGATTTGTTTGCATTTTACGCCAGTATCATCGAATTCCAGTCGTGGAAGGGGGTAAGTTAATCCAAAGGTATAGCCAGGTTAATATCAGAAATGTTAGTAAAAATAAAATGATATCCCTGTACTTCAATTGGATGTAGAGAAGGAGTAGATATCTTTGAACCTGCGTAACGCAGGTACACATTGCGAACCTCCCTAGTGAAATCCCGGTGCCGGAGAGAATGTTTCTCCGTGTCACTCGTCTTTCATCATATGATGACGCATAATATCTGCACGGAAATATCATATGTACTTCACTACACCATAATAAAATATGATATGCAAAAAATAAGCACTTAGTGATTTAAGACGGTGTTTATTCCGTCGAATCCCGGCCACTTAGTCACTCATAACGAGTGCACCTCTGCACATGTATAGACATTATGCCACTGTCATACATCTATGACGCAGTGCATGAGGGTAGGCCACTAGAGGGAACCCAAGAGGTGGAACTTAAACTGAGAGGATTCGATCCGACATCGGGATGGGAAGCGGACACGCTATCCACAGAGCCACAACGGTGGACTTTAAATATCCGTATGTTTCCGTAAACCATAATCTTATATTATATTTTTATTTTATCAATTTGTTATACTCATACTCTGGTAATAACATCACAGTGTAGTCTTACACACACACATCTGTTCTAGCTCTTTGTAAATAAACGTCTAATATGTGCAACATGCTATGAGATTTACCTGATACGATAGGTGCGTACTTATGTACCGACGGACGTTTCTGGAATGTCTTCCTTAGAAAAGTAAACTCCTATATCAAAAGACTAACAAATATGTGACTATGATGTAGCCAAACATACAGAACTCCTGATGCAATGTTGCAACAGTCAGGTTCCTTTAAGCTATGCTTTCCACCAACCTGAATCCATGCTCATGAATTAGCGAGACGTTATAGTCTGGTATATTGGTTAGTTATAATCAAGACGAAACACATAAAAGACAATTTGCACAACTGTACTTATATGAATGCTTATTTTTTCAGTGATATCGCATCGATGACATTGTTTTTCAGGTGGTGCAGGTTAGGGATTCCTTCAGCATAATAATTATTAGGACTAAATTTATTTTCATGTCAGCACGAAGAAACGTCATCACGCATTTAGAGGTGTATAAAGGTTAATTAGAATTTCCCGGTCTCTGATTGGGTCAAAAAACATGATAGAACTAACGTAGAAAGCATGTTGTAAATATTCAGATTGTCAATGTTAATACAGATAATACAATATAATATTTGTTTTATTCATTCTTATGACAAATCAATTATTAAAACAATGACATATATTTCATAACATGTAGTCATTGAGTTTTATACAAAGTAAGTTACGAACGTTTTCGCCCATTCAGGCATCTTCAGGTTCAGTGTACAATATCTCATTATTAATCTGTATGATAATTACAATATTGTACACTGAACCTGAAGATGCCTGAATGAGCGAAAACGTTCGTAACTTACTTTGTATAAAACTCAATGACTACATGTTATGAAATATATGTCATTGTTTTAATAATTGATTTGTCATAAGACTGAATAAAACAAATATTATATTGTATTATCTGTATGATAGAACTAATATTTAACCTTTTTCGGTGCATTTCGGTAAAGTCGGAAGGCTTAATTAGTCAACTTCACTCTCCTTACCTCCACGCGGAAAGCAACTGAAAGTCACCGCATTTATCTTTCGCAAGAAACACTGCTTAAGGCAGGCCTGCACAAGGTTTGCGCTCTCCGAGCCTGCTCATAGTTCATGAGTGGAATGCAGATATTAGCTGCGCTCTATATAAGGGTGGACTGAAAGAAGGGGCGATCTCGTACAAAATATACACAAAAGGAAATACAGTACTAGTAAGAGTGTTTATGAAATGAATTCCCATTCAGTGTTTGCAAAACTATCTTGGACTATTATTAATTAATATAGAAATATTTATTTTACAGAAATAATAGAAATATTATAGCTACTTAAATGTACAATATCATTTTGTTATATTTTTATTTATCAGTACATCAAAACGAGGTTTTATGCTGTTGGCAGCTGAAAGGAACAGTAACCTACTGATCGTAATGAAACATCAATTACAGATGTTCGATGTCTGCCTTTATTAAAGTTGATTATAGAAAACAGTTGCTCACAAATGAGGAGTCCACTGCAAGAATGATGGATGTCACTTTCTTGTCGAAAGTGAACCAAGACTGTCAATGCATAGCTTAAGACATATAGAATGTACATAGAGAGTTATATGGTATTAACAATGATAGTCATTGTCCAGTAATGATCGGAAAATCACAGCTAAGCGTTGAGCGCTAAGCATTTCAAACTTTCAATTGTTTCTCCTGCAAAATGTATTCCAAATGACATCCATTATTCTTGCAGTGGACTCTTCAAATATAAATGTTGAGCCAAACATAGCAATAATTTTCACATCCAGTCTGTGTAGTCGTGGATATTATTGCTAATGTTCAGTCTTGTAAAACTTATCCAGGCTAGTAGTATTACTCAAACGATCTTTAGCCCTTAGGTCACATTGAAGATCAATAAGTTCGAGCTGTAAATCGTTAAATTCTAAATGTTACGTTCCGTCTTTTAGATTCCTCCATACTGCACTGTAGCAGTAGGTAAGCAACGTGAAAAATTACTGAGAATTGGCTTACACACTGCACAGCACTAGATAACTAAGTGGTTGTTTCCCTCTCCTCTACCTATAACAAGTCTATGTCATTCTGGCGTATATTCCTCTCCGTTTCGGCGAGCGGTAAACACAGGTCTCCCGCTCGTTGAGCGCTGTTTGTGCAGGTATGGCTTAAGGGTTAATATTGAGACCAGGTTGTAAGCATACATAATTATAGAGGAGTTTATCGGGAGGAATATGGAGCATCCCTAAACTTTTCAGTTGAAATAGGCTTTTTAGCACCCGTGATGAAATGAATCGCTTGCCGAGTGTGCTGTGAGCCTAATTCGGATCCACAATTCTCCACACCATGCTTTCCTTTCTAACCGTACGAGTATCTATTGTGATGATCTCTAATATCCCCAGCATACAAGCGTTCGGGGCTACCTTGCCTCTGTAGATATTTGAGCCATCTAGAATGCATTACCACTGCCATTTACAAATTTCGGACAGAAAAGAAATACCTACTGTACCCACTTCGATGTATGGTCGATGCAACACCGACAAATACAAGTAAATAGTAATAATAATAATAATAATAATAATAATAATTATTATTATTATTATTATTATTATTATTATTATTATTATTATTATTATTATTATCCGTGGTGCCACAGCTCTTGAAAGGCCCAGACCGACCAGCCAGCTGCTGGCCTCACGTTCACATGCCGAAGCTGAGGTGGACGGTCATCCAACCAGAATGTAGGTATTGTGTGGTTAGCACGATATTCCCCCAGCCGTTATAACTAGCTTTCGCAATGTAATTTCGCTACCTATCGTAGCTCCCCAATTGCATTACGATGCTGGGTGTACACCGGTCCCATACACTGGCCGAAATTTCATGAGAAAATTTCTTCCCTACAAGGACACGAACAACTAGCGCGCAGTCCGTACCGCGAGTCCTAGGCAGGATACCTTAGACCACGACGCTACAGCGCGGGACGACAAACACAAGTAGGTGTCATTTTTTTTTTCGAAAAGAAGGTGTTTGAGAAAATGGAAAAATTATGGATATACATCTCGATTAATACTTTGTATCATTTAGGAATTAGTTATAATGGTAACTTAAATGTGTTAAAATAAAAACTAAGTTGTAAATTAGACCTATCTAGCTGACTAGTTTTGACTTTCTAGTCAACTAAGCAATTTACAACTTAGTGTTCATTTAACACATGGAATTGTTATTATAAGACATTTGTAAAATTTTTTGAATGTGTTAGTGGAATAACAGGGGAGAAAATGAGAGAAATCCAAAAAAATCTTACAACTTTCCACGATTGGTCAAATTCAAGCTTAGATCCGCGGTCTCCGAATAGCTACGCTGTATCAACTGAGTTACCAAGATGTCGAGGAATGAAATGATTCGAGGAAGAATGAATGAATACTTGTCATAATGCTACTGCCAAGGGGAGGGGGCCTAGGAAATAAGGGGAAGAGTTATTTATTAGTGTTGCAATGAGTAGTATTAATACTGAGCGAATAAGGTAATTAGGGGATAATGTTCTTTTTGTATTTATTGTGTTTTTTCTATTAGTTTGTTTTTTATTGCGTGTGTGTACGTTTTTTATGTCCTACCTTTATAGTTGAAGAGTCCACTGCAAGAATGATGGATGTCATTTGGAATACATTTGGCAGGAGAAGCGATTGAAAGTTTGAAATGCTTAGCGCTCAGATCTTAACTGTGATATTCCGATCATTACTGGACAATGACTATCAGTGTTAATGTCATGTAACTCTCTATGTACATTCTATATGTCTTAAGCTATGCATTGAAAGTCTCGGTTCATTTTCGACACAAAAGTGACATCCATCATTCTTGCAGTGGAATCTTCATTTATTATTATAAAAATATAAAAAACAAAAATATATAGATCAAATATTTATGATAAAAACGTATCTAACGCATGATTAAATGGTATTACATGTATGTATGTATATATATATATATATATATATATATATATATATATATATATATAAAACTAAACAGAAATATTTACACACAGAATAAAAAAAAAAAATCACAGGAGAAAGAGTTCGTCCGAAGGGCTGGACTCGGGAAGAGTACCCAAAACGCTCATTGCATTTTCACGTTGAATTGCAATACTTAAACGTTGACGCAAATAAGTAGTACAACGACGATCACCAGTAATGGAGATCAAAATTTGGCCGATTTGAGATATCAAAACTTTAGCGTCATGACTCCGAAGGTCTCCACAGCAAAGGAGACAAAGATATAATTGTCTAAAATATGAGCATATTTATTGACCTTCTTCTTCACGGCTAATTCAGCAGCAGATGCTGCGCGTCTGGAGGTATTCGGCAAGTGAGATGGAGCTAGAGTGTCAACGCAAGTGGAATCCCTAATATAAGATTTTCCTCTAGACCTTGGAGTTAAGGTGAGACCATCGGGTCGTTTACCATCCGCGCGACTAATACCTGGTGGTTCCAAAAGAGACGGGATGCCACAAGAAGTCAGAGACCTTTTAATGATATCATTGAGTGATTTATGTCTGGGAATGCGACCCTTACTCCTCGCACAGCTGAGTCCATAATGGCCGTAAATATCAGCAATTATTTGGATTATTATTGCAGTTTCAATAAGGAATTGAATAGAATTGTTTATAATTATATTACACTGTGTATTTTCTTTCATATCTCACACTTTTTATTTTTATTATTTTTATGAAATTTAGTATGAAGTTAGATTAGTTGTAACTGTGATAATTAATGATAACAGTAGTAATAATAATAATTGTTGTTTACTATTTTATTATTAGTAGTATTATTTTTGTTTTCCTTGAAGAAACTAAACATAGTTATAGCACGAATGGCCGTACGGGCTCGTACAAAGGATCTTGTCTACATGAGTTTGTACAATTGTGTATCAATAAGTGCACTTCATTCATTCATTCATTCATTCATTCATTCATACTGCCCTGTCAGGAAGATGAGTCCGGAGAGATGGGAAAAGAATCTGGCATATGGTGATAGGAATTCAAAGAAACCTCTAAATATTTATGTCTTAGAAGAAGATCAACTATTTTTATTGAGTGCATTTGATAGTTACAAAGTGTATGCTATTTCAACGTTTTTGTACATTGATTACGTAGGTCTTGATCTCCATTGGGCGTAGCTTATCATCATCATGTTGACACTTTTCGCCCTGCCGTTCCCGACGATCGTATTTCCATTTAAGAGTCTTCACTTCTTCGATCCACTGATTGGCAGCCAGAGGCGTCTCGCGGAATGAAGTAACGGTGAATTTCGTGAAAATATCCTGAAACAAAATTTGTTTCACTCAGAGCAGATTCAATTGCATTCAGCATTCCTTACAAATATAAAGGATATTTGGGTAACGCCTGAAAACAGTTCCCGCTTACAAACTGCGCTATTCGCAAAGTGACACGGCTTTGATTCAGGGCGTAAGCCAGACATGTCAATTGATGCCCACAGGAGCAAGCGCGCGCTTTAGATCCCAGGTGACCCTGAGCGCTTTACAGCGGAAAGGAAAGAGACAGACGAAAGAGGTAGTATATGCCGCTTGGTCGAGCTATATTCAGGGATGGCCAGCACTGATTCAATAGATAAAGGGAAGAGAACTTATTAAAACCGTATCCATGTTAATTTTTAAATTTGCCTGAGAAGTATAAGTGCATTATAAGAATGTAAGTTTTAATTTTAATGCTCATTTTTCACAAGTTTGATTTTTTATTCAAAAGAAATATTTTCTCAACTTTTCGTATAGAAAAGTGCAATTTTCAGGTATAAGCCTATTTATTTAGTAGCCTTACAGAATGTTCTCGTAAATCTAGTAACTTATACCGTATATACGTATTACTGAAGATAGTGTATTGAAAATTTTGAAAATATTCGCATGGAAATTGTTTGTAAGGAAATGAATTAACAAAGCAACTACTCTTACATCATAAGCAAAAGATACGTGCCCATGTGTTGTAAAAATGTCAGCTCTATAGCTTCAGCAGATTTCGAGAAAATTATTTAATATTCTGATGATAGGAAGCTGCTCACAAATATCACCTTAAAAGCATAATGCGATAAGAGTTTTGTTATGTAATATTAGTTACACTTAAAACAGATACAGAACCTAGGTAACTTTGCTTTGTACTGTAATATTGTTTTGATTAGTTTATTAATTACTTTTGTAAGGCTAAAGATACCATCAATATAAATTCCAATTTATCATGTCATTCTCAATCTCTTTCTTTGGAATATCACTTTCTTTATGAATGGTGTGTTTCATCTACTTAATACAGTATAATATTATACTACTATGGAATTTAAGTGAATATTCCTTCTTAACTCTCTATTACGTTATTAAGATTTAAAACACAAGTGCAATATTAAGAAATCAGTGTTAGTTCTTTTGTTTTACAGACAAAATAGGTAATATTAAACAGAAAGAAGTCATATAAAAATAACGACCTAAAATTTCATGTTCCGTTTGAAGTTTGTGCACCTCTGTTTTCTTAATCCAACAGGTTGCTTATTGATATACACAACCCTTCCTCTTTCCATACTTAGCGTTTGCTGCCCGCGCACGGCGTCAAGGTAAGAAAAATATGCTTGCTTTGACATCACTGGCGTAAGCTATTGGCAATAAAATTTCACAACTTTTACATTGCATTACATGTTTATTATTCTCTGTAATTTACATTTCACAAATTTTGAAACTATTTCTAGACAGACGCTGGATTTCACTTCTTTCGATATAATTGCAACCTAGACACATGATCCGTTTCATTCAATTTATGAACGACAGTTGTCTTAAAATTCAATTTCGTCATTTTCCAAATTTGCTGTATCTTGGATACTTCTGCCTTTTGAGTTAACTTTCTTAACGAATTCGTGAGAAATTATTTTAGCCTATAATATAATATCAATGTCATCGAGTTTCTTTTCATTTAGAACGCAATTGGTTTCTCCTTACAGTTTTTAATGACCCGATTCTCTCATTTTTCCCACTACATTATGGACTGTAGAATCAAATGATTGTTGATAGCCAGGATACATTAATATAAACGTAATTAGAACGGCAATATTTACGGTTTTCCATAATATATGTATCATTTTTAGTAGGTTATTTTATGACGCTTTATCAACAGCTTGGGTTATTTAGCGTCTGAATGAGATGAAGGTGATAATGTCGGTGAAATGAGTCCGAGGTCCAGTTACCCAGCATTTGCTCGTTGAGGGAAAACCCCGGAAAATACCTGAACGAGGTAACAATATATATATATATATATATATATATATATATATATATATATCATAAATGGAGATCCGCTATTTTCTTAATTTTTAATTTTATCATTGATTATTCATTGATTAAAGTTCTCGTTAACACTTTGTTAAAAAGGTATTTACCTTCGACAGACGGCCCGTTTCGACACTATTTGTCGTCGTCTTCAGGAGCAACACACCCCCACCCCTACCATCGACAACTGCACATCGCAGAGCCAAAATTAGCAGTGGTTCAAGAGACACTGAAGACGACGACAAATAGCGTCGAAACGGGCCGTCTGTCGAAGGTAAATACTTTTTTAACAATTTTAACACTTTTAACGTGTGACAGAGTAAATTTTATGTTTTTAATTTTATTTTTTAAATTGGTTATTTTACAACGCTTTAGCAACTAGCATCTGAATGAGATTAAGGTGATAATGTTAGTGAGATGAGTTCAGGATCCGCCACCGAAAGTTACCAAGCATCTGCTGTTGAGGGGAGAGGTACACCATTGACCTGCAAAAATTTAGTGAAATTCATTTTTTTATATATATCAGCTAACATAAAAGCTAAATGAACAAACCTTTTCATGCTTAATATGCATGCATTACACTTTATAAAACCCTATTAAGAATATTAAAATAATTACCAGTAAAAATAATATCAAATTTGCATAATTTGTTTACAATCGTAAAGTATTTACATAATAAAATATACAATTAATTAAATATCTACATCATTGTTTTATTTGAATGTTTTAAAGACCTACATCAACAACGTAGTCTAGGGTCTTTAACCTATTCCTTCAACATTTTTTTTTCTTAATCGTTACCTTCAATATTAAATTTTCTAAAATATTTGATTTAGAAAAATATGTTTCCTGAAGGAATAGGTGAAAGAACCTAGCCCATGTTGTTGATGTAGGTCTTTAGAATATTTCTGTAAAATAATCATGCAGATTTTTAATTAATATTATATTTTATTACGTAAATGCTTTACGGCTGTAAAAAATTGTGCAAATTTGATATTATTTCTACAGGTAACTATTAGCTATTTTATTATTCTGAATAGTGTTTTATAAAGTGTAAAGTTTTTATATTAAGCTTGAAAAGTTTTGTTCATTTAGCTTTTATAGTAGGTGAGATATAAAAAAAATTGTATTACATTTTTACAGGCCAATGGGATACCTCCTACCTTGGATTAGAAAAACCACAGAAAAAACCTCAACCAGATAACTTGTTCTAACCAGAACTTGAACCCGGGCCCGCTAGTTTCAGATTGGCTGTTCTTCTTTGACTCGAAATAAACTAAACTACACTGAATAGAATTCAGCTGTATACTAATGCTCTAAACTTGACATCTTTTCAGCCTATGTTATCATCTATATTAGTCAACAAAAAACCTTCCTCGTCTGCAGCCAGGGGAAATATATGCACGATTTCTTCGGAAGTCGCTTTCGATCTATAACAATAAAAGGTCTACGACATTTTCCTAAGCGAAAACTGTTTCCTGATCAACACTTCGTACTTAAAAAAGAAGAAGTTTTATATGCGAAATTAAATGTTTGTTTCTAGTGGAAAGTAATAAACAATGTGATCATTAAATCCAGTCCTAAAACCTTGAAAAGCACACCAAATTAATAGGCCATTTAATATTTAATATTTATTTATATCACTACTAATTACTAGGGCGGCCGGGTAGCTCAGTTGGTAGAGCAGCTGGCTACGGGCTGGAAGGTCCGGGGTTTGATCCCAGGTGGTGACAGGATTTTTTTCTCGTTGCCAAACTTTCAGAATGGCCCCGAGGTTCACTCAGCCTCCTATAAAATTGAGTACTGGGTCTTTCCCGGGGGTAAAAGGCTGTCAGAGCGTGGTGCCGACCACACCACCTCATTATAGTGCCGAGGTCATGGAAAGCATGCCCCCAAATGCCTTCATGGCATGTTACGGGGATACCTTTACATATACGTAAAAAAGTCATGAACACCCGTATGAGTAAAGCACGAAATTATACATCAAATTTTTAAATACGATGCACATTGAAGATTTCATATCTTCATCATGGAAATTTGGAAAGTACAGAAGAAACTTATTTCGTACAATTACAAAAGAAGAATAATAAATTATGGGACGTATAATGAAGAAATAAAGGGAAAGGTACGAAGTTAGGAACAACAATTGCCTGTTAAGAGAAAATGATACCGTAATAATAATAATAATAATAATAATAATAATAATAATAATAATAACAGTAACAACATATATTATAACAATAAACATGATGCTGATGGAGACGAATGTAAATGATGATGACGATGATGATGATGATGATGATGATGATGATGATCAAGGTATTGTCGATGACGACAATGGGATGAAGATGAAGATAATGGGATGAAGATGAAAACAATTGAATAAAAATGATGATGAAGAAAATTGCATTGCCACCAAGACGGCAGTAAGGATTGTCACAGTGGAAGGGCAATTGAGAAAATACTCTCTTCCTCGCGGTTACTCACCTTGAACGAAATATCGACGGGTTGGGAAAGCACCTCGTCTTCATTCTTCTCCATTATATGTTCCAGTCTCAACAACAAAGAATGGTTTCTCCAGGGCTCCAGGGTTAAGATTTTAATATTCAAAGGAAGACTAGTTTTGAGTCCAGAGTACTGGAAAGAAATAAGTATGTGTGATGAGTGGTGCAGTGATACTTGACATCTGTCAATTGTATCTCTTCTTAGGTTTCATCAGTATAAGAATGTTGAGAAAAATAGTAACAAAATATAAATTATACAGTGCTTTTATTTTAAAAGAGGAGGACACATTGAAAAGTACATGGTTTAACTTTCTGTTTATTTTCTTTTCAGTGGTAATATACTCGTATATTCGTACGTCGTATGTATAGACCTACTGTACGTCATAATTTCTCGTAGCAACCAAGCAAGCAATTATTTTATCGTCCAGTACATAGATTTACTGAAAATGGATGAACATAACTCCTGAAAGAGACCTGTCATACAGCAGGAGCAAACATGATGACGCTGAGTACATGTTTGACGACGGAATCATATCTATGGAATTATGGCCTCCAGGATCTCCAGATTTTTTAAGTCCAAATAACTTTTTGTGGGGCCACTTAAAACAAACTCTGTAAAAAACAATGCACACATCTTGGAAGAGTTGAACATGACATCACTGCTGTCATCTGGAATAATTAACGAACAATGAGAATGTATTGATTTGGTATACAGTAATAGCATGTTAGCTTAGCATTTCATTGTGATCCAAACATTTGATTATGCTCATTTGAAGTGTGTTCAAATACGTAAAGTGAATTGATTATGCGATAAATGCAGTGCAAAAAAGTAGGGGTAATAAGCCAAATGGGTTAAATTGCGCTGTTAGAAAAGTTGTTCCTCCTGAGATTCAAGAGCCCTCCACAACCAATTAATCTACTTATAGGAGTATATCCGTTATTAACACATTTCTTAAATAATATAAGACCTTACTCCAAGTGGCATCGTTTGGTGTAAAACAAAATACATGAAGTCAATATTATGCTAACATTTAAAGTTCAATCATAGGCTAATCATTGAATTAAAAGTCTTCTTCCAGCTGAGATTAACAATCCTCAGTTCTTACAAGTATATTTTGTTTCAGATGCTGACCAATTTTGCCTGTTTCTGTCGTACATTGTTTATAGTAAGACCGTAAGTCATTACTTTAGAAAATCGTAAAATGAATTCTGCGTCATTTTATTACGTTTCTTTTTTACAATTTCATTGTCTAAACTAGCCTTCAAAATAATAATAATTCCATTTAGCTGTATGTTCTCCAGTGGCACAGTCTTTCAATGGAATTCAACTCGGTTATAATTCCTTTCTTCGATTTTAAAATTTAATTAATATGAGTGTTGTTGCAATTAAATTTTTCCTCGAATTTCCTTTCAGATAACTCATTTTCACTTTGAAAAACCACTTTGGCTCGATCCTCAAACGATAATACAATTTTTTAATTGGACATGTTTTTACTAAAAAGCGTAAGAAATGGAACTGTTACATAAGGGAGCAAATACCGTACACGTAATCCGTGGTCACAACTCTTTACAATAAGCTGTATCTAGAAATTCGCACATTTCTAGAGGATTAAAGAATCGGATATTCAGCACCAATAATTAAAATCGTTGTCAAATTTCAATTTAGCTTTGAAAGATACAGCACAGTATTCATATCGAGTTCTCAGAATATATTTTATATATTAAACTACCGCATTGAAAAATTGTAGTAGTGTACTTTAATTTGAAATCTAGTCGTTTAAAAGGGGTAAAATTAAGATAACGGCTATTCAATGACTAGTAGGTAGTGTAGGAGAGGTATGATGCTTAACACTTTGTGTTATAGGTTTTTAAATTGGTTTTATGCAAAATTGGTCTCTAAGAGTGATGTCTTAATCGGTATGGCATAGTTGCGCCCCGCGGTCAACTGGGAGGCCTAGGCATAGCATAATTGCGTCCCGAAGAAATCATGTAGCAGAAGGGACATGGCATAGTTACGCCCCGAAGAAATCAGGTAGCAGAAGGGACATGGCATAGTTGCGCCCCGATGGGCATAGTACACACGAAAGTGATTTTCATAATATAAACAAATTACTTAAAAATATTACAGTGATAGCTGCATTGAAATCAGATAGGCCTAGCATATGATCAATTTTGCTATTCCAAATAACACTTTTTATCGATCACATACAATAAATGAACTGAATTTTTTGTGTTTGTACAACGATATCATAACTCTACTTTATAGGGTTTCGAAAATTGAAACTTAGAAACATTGTGAATTATTAACTCTTTACCCTTTTCACTAAACTTTAAATTAACCTCACTATACGCTGCAGACGGTGTGAAAATCACTAATAAAATCTCAAGATTGCTAAGGCCCCATATTCCAACGGCTCACTCATTTGAATATGTCAGTTAATGAAGTACTGCCAACTTCATGGTGTTCATTTTAACGGTATCGATAATGAATATTAAATCGAACAAGAAATCAGTAAGGTTGGTTGATCACGAGGCTCAAGTTTCCGTAGTGTCTTTTTCTCTATCTATTTCATCGGGGCGCAACTATGCCATGCTCCTTTTCACTACCTGATGGGAACGGGGCGCAACTATGCCTACAAAACAGGGACCCTTTTTTAACTGCTGCAGCTTATCTGACCGTGGGGCACAACTATGCCCTGCCCGTCTTAATAGGAGTGGTCTTTCGGAGAGGTTTCGCTGTACATGTCAATGTCCGTCACTTTACCTCCATCTTGTAGTTCTTTTGCCAGTCTCTGAAACTTGAACCTCCCGGAAGGAAGAAGAGCCAAGGCTGTAGTAGATTCTTCTGTGCCAGTAACCTCGCCCGGGCATCTAGATTCGGACTCTTGTCATCTCTGGGGCCCGCCACCAAGTAGTGGCGCCCTCTGGCCAGTAACCCTTTACCGTAAGCTGTCTCGTCCAGTTCTTCACACACTCCCTTGGCGTCGTCGTTCACAAGTCTACGGTGAAGCTGAGGAACATAATTCCAGTTAATAATACTTATACTCCATGTCTGAAATCTGTTGAGTCGGTAAGCGTATTTGGGTGAAGACGGAGAAAAGCGAATGGGCGGAGCCTAGTAGTGAGGAGGTGTGTTGCGGGCAGCATCGGCTCGCGACCGCTAAGGGCTAAGAGGAGAATGGCAGAAGGTGGCATCATGGATAAATATATAATAGGATGCGAAACTTACTGAGTTTCTCGTAACACATACTAGAGGCGCTGTTGTAGAAATTGATCTTGCTGCCATCTGTTTGGGGGAGGGGCGCTATTACATCTAGCAGCGCACCAAGTAGCGAAAAGAGTAATTACTCCATGCATTTAGCAGCGCACCTGGTGACGAAAATGTTAAACTGTGCAGAAAGTATTCCCTCCCACCCTCATCGATATTCAAAACTAACCCAATTTAAAATAAAAATGTCCCTCACAGCATATTCTACTGAAAATTCTTACCGGAGCCAACAGGAAGATAAAAGAGACGATGTGTTTTACACTACCCGATTAAAATATAACTAGACAGAGAAAAAAAATAAAGCAAAAGGTTAGATAATTGGGATTGTATTCTTTGGGTATTTATTGTACAGCGCAATGGAAAAGTCTTCAAGAACTACTTAGATAGTTCAATTTATTATATTACTGTTATTTTACAATACATTCAACAACACTATTTTTACAACGTCCATAAACATCACTGTTTAACATACACTGCTTATACACACATATCACTTTATGTTTTTTTTTTATTATGATTATTTTTAAATTTAACCTCACTCTCCATAGTGCACGCCAATGTGCTATAGACACTCCAATATACATTGCCCAATGAATACGTCCGCATGGACAGCTCAGTTCGTGAGCAAAAACACTCATTGCCAATAAAGTACTGTATTTCGATCAAACAAAAACCCAACGAAAATTATCAAACTCAAAAGCTTGATATTTCATAGTTTACGTAAATGGATGAACCACCCCTCCTCCCTCCTACACCCAGTAAAGCGATTTGTTTGTATATTACGCCATCGAACTCCAGTCATGGAAGGAGTTAGCAATCGTTGATTCAAAGGTATAGGCAGGTCAATATCAGAAATGTTAGCAAAAATAAAATAATGTCCCTGTACATTAACATCCTTGTAGTATGCATTATGTTTCGTGATCACCTTTGTGATCTATATTGAAGAGAGAAATTTATAATCGAAACTGCTTCAGTTTTCTGGGATCCACAACGAAAGAGCACAAGATCGATATCTCAAAGCATTGTGTGACAATTAGAAGCGCACAAATTCACATTCATTTATCTGTGTGTGTTTGCAATGCGTCTACTGTGTGTGTGTTTTTTTTTAAACAAAATATATATATTTCTAGGTAACGTTCTACCTTCACAATAAGAATTAAGTTACAAATTTAAAAGTATTTACACTTAGAACCTTACACTGGAAATTAAGTTAGAATATGAAGAAATGTTCTCCTTAGTGTAGGAAGATATACTGATTTACTGAATTACATTTTTTTAAGAATTAATATACATTTCTATTCATAACACGTTATCATATTTACATAATAATCGATTAATTGTGTTTCACATTTCCTATCAACTACGCAGACCTAAAAATTAGATCCTTCACTTTTTTTTTTTACACTTAAAATATATCATACATAATTATTAGCCTATTTTAATTTGTAAACAGACTTGGATAGAGTGTTTTCTTTTAGTTATACCTTCCATTTCAAGACTATAATTTGCAAACAAAATAACTTTCATTCTTTTTTATATAGAAACACCGTTTCCCTTGTGTAATTGTTACATAGTGTTCTGGATCACATCTTAGTATTTATTTTAAAATTACGACCTTGAATAAAAAGAAATTAAATTGTTATAATTGAAGCAGGTCAAGGTGGTGAACTTTTGATCGAGCGTCATTTTGATATTTATATTTTGCTTTAATATTTTCCGTTTTCAGCATTCCTATATAGTCATTTACAGTTGGTAGTTCTGTTGTTAATTGGTAATGCAGCAAACTTACTGCCAACCACACATGTACGAATACATTACTTTCTGTTGGTGGGTCGATACAAAGGAGAACCTGATTCATACCATTCACAGTCTTGATGTCTCCTATACTACACAGTCGTCGTTTTGCTTCTTCCCAAACAAACTTTGCAGGTCCACAGTTCGTTACACGATGTTTTTGTGTATCCAAAAACCCACATTTTTTGCAGGCCGGTGACGCAGTGATATTGTGGCGATATTTCTTCTCTTCCGTTGGGATAATTTCATTGATGTATTCGTATGCTGAAATCTTCCATGTGGTAGGAATGTCCGCTAGGTGAAGGTTATTCCAGATTTTGGACCATCTCTCATTCGGATATCGTTCCATTATATGTGGTGTCTGATAAGTGTCTTGCAGAATGTGCTGATATATCATTTTTGTTTGTTGCGGGCCATTTACTCCCAAAATATCTGCTGGGCATTTTTCAATCTGTTCCCAAGATTGTTTTAACAAGTGGGGTAATGTGGATGTCCTCTTTCGTAGTAATGGTGTGTGATGTTCCCAGAAATTTATATCTGCCTGGTCCCCTTTTCCTTGTAGTGCTCGCATTACGTTTCGTATAAAAAGTGCTTGACATTTCTGTTTTACGGCTGTTAGCTGCAACCCACCCTTCTTTATCGGTAGATATAATTGCGTTTTTTTAAGCTTATAGAAATACCCCTTCCATATATAATAGTTTACCGCTTTTTCCATGATGCATGAATATTTGTTAGTCATCGGCAGTACTTGCGCGATATACCATAATTTTGATAGACAAAATGCATTGACGTGCCAAATTTTCTGAAACAAATTTAGATTTCTGGTGATATTTTTAAACATTGAGGCTCGGCTGTTGGCAGTGACTTTAGACCAATTGCTTTCCACCATATCGTCAAAAGAGGTGCATACCGTTAGACCTAGTATATTTGTTTTAGCGTTAATTGGGACATTATTGATTGTTTGTTGTTGAGGCCATTTCCCAACGGGCAATAAAGTTGATTTTTGATAGTTTATTTGCGCGTTTGAGGCCTCACAATAAGTTTGCAAAATATCTGGTAGATATTCACACTCTTCAATGTCACGAAGTAGGAGGACAACGTCGTCTGCATACACTTTTATTGTAAACAATGGTGTTGGTACTCGATTTCTAGAGCGCAGTACCTGATTAGCAAGTCGTATAAATGGTTCTACACTGACTGCAAAAAGAAACATAGATAGAGGACACCCTTGTCTGACTGAGGATTTTATTGGAATTCTTTTATTAATAAACCCGTTAACTTGAATTTGAGAATGTGCCTTTGCGTATATCGCTTTAATGGTAATAATTATTTTCTGTGGTATACAGAAGTGCTGCATGACTGCGTCTAAATAATTGTGGTTCACTTTGTCGAAAGCTTTCTCAAAATCGAGTGCTACCAGTGCACCACTTTCATTTGGATGTTCTTCATAATATAAAATGGTGTCTCTGATGGCAGTGAGATTGTCTATGATGGACTTATTGGGGATGCCACATGTTTGCCCTGTTTCAAAAATATGTTCAGATATTGGTCGAAAACGATTGGCTAGAACTTTCATCAGTAATTTATAATCGGTGTTCAATAGTGTGATGGGTCTATAATCGGCTGCTGTTTTAGGAGATTTCTTCTTCGGGATGAGCGTCACCACACCGTCACTGAACCCATCAATTATATCATGAGTATTAAAAATATAGTTGAACAGTTCCAACAAATATTCTTTCATCACTATCCAATATGTTTTATAAAACTGATATGTTAGACCATCTGGACCGGGTGCTGTGTGTTTAGGCGTTGAGTCTAATGCTTTCCGGATTTCCTCTTCTGTGATTGGATGTTGCAGTTCTTCTTGCTGGATCACACTTAAGTGACGATTCACATGTTTGAGTATCTTTTGTGTTTGCTGCTGCGAAGTATTTATATTTTCATACAGAGACGTAAAGTGTTTCTCAAATTCTGTTATACATTCATTGTTTGTGTTGAGGGTTTTCCCAGCCGCCGTCTGAAGATTTGTAATGAATTTGACATGTTGTTTTTGCTTTTCTTTTACTAAGTGATAGAGGGCACATTTTTCGTCTTCGTTTATTGTTGGAACTTTCGATCGAATTACTATTCCATACATTGTCTTTTCCTGTAAAGTGCATATTGTGCGTTTAACTTGACGGATTTCTTCCCATTTATTACCTTCTGTCTTGTGGCGAGAATAAAGTTCATTCAACATCTGATAATAAAATTGAAGTGTAGCTCTACTTTCCTGTGCTCGCAGATATCCCGCAGTCTGATAGAACGACTTAATTCCGGGTTTTATAATACGAGTCCATTTCTGCATAATACTTAGAGGGGAATTTTGTACTCTGCGTTTTATATTTTCAAAATAATCATTAAAGTTCTGCTTCACATCATGCCGTTGAATTAAAGAGTGGTTTAGCTTCCAATAACTGTGTCCGTACAAAGGAGGTATTGTTTCGGTTATTGTTGACAATCGCACACAATCATGGTCGGAGAATGGAGTGGGAATTACTGTCACGTTGTATATGTCATTTGTATATGCTTCACTGATGTGAAACCGGTCAAGTCGGGACGCACTGTTCTGTCTGTGAAATGTAAACGTTACGTTGTTTCCATGCTTATTTTCCCATGTGTCCACAAGCTCTAAGTCCGTCACTAGTGTTTTTAAAACAGGCGAGGGGTTGTAACTCCCAGATTGGTCCTTGGCTTGTAGTACACAATTCCAGTCTCCTCCGAGACTATAATATTATATTATATCGATTATATCGATGTCGTAAAAAGAAGGGTAAGTCTTTACTAAGGAAGTTCTCTCGTTCATTACGATTATTAGTTCCGGATGGGAGGTACACATTCACTATGTGGGTGTCATTTAAAGTCAAGGAGGTTACTCTACCACTTGGATGTCCTTCTATATTTTTAACATTAAAACCAGCACGATAGATTATAGCAGTACCTCTATTGTTTTCTCCTGTATGAACTACAAAATCAAATTGTGGTCCTAAAAAACTAAAATTATCCATGTTTACTTCTTGTAACAGTAATACATCTATGTTATTGTCTCTAATAAATTGACTCAATGCGTTTTGCTTGGATTTACTCTGTATGCAATTTATATTTAACGTAGCATAGTTTCTTAAGATTACCATACTGAAAAAGTAAAGAACAGTGATCGCATGTAGAGTATAGTTGCTAGGAAATGTACCACCACGTTTCATGATAAATTATTTCAAGAAAAGGCTTTATTCTACGAAACACAGCCAAACTTTACGGCAGTGTTATCTCCTGGCTAGAACCCGTTTCAACCGCGTTTTCTTTCTTGGTTCCTTCTTTAGTACGACCGTATATCGCGTAAGGATGGGGTCGCGGGTTGTTCTTAATTTTACCTATTGTAGTAGTGTTCTGCGACTCTTTTTCTACTATGTTACTTGAATTTGTTATTTCTCTTTTTCGCAGCCTAGGATCTCGTATAATTTCGTGTTCTACTGTTGACTTCAGTTTTTTGTTGGGAGTTGCATCTACCTGCTGCTCCTGCACTTTGCAGTCCACAGACATTGTTGTATCTTCTTCTGCTGGATGTTTCTCCTGATGTTGAATTTTATCCTCCATGTCTTTGTATTCTGCTTTGTTATCCTGTTCTTGAGGTGTTTGCTCTACCAAGTCCTCCGTTGCCTTCAAATATTTTACGTCATTTGACTTTTCTACAGACTTGATGACGGGTGCAGGAGGCGCCGGATGTGTTTCTTCTAATTCCATTGGGTTGGGCTGTTCGTCATGTATTTGCTCCGTCGTTATAGTAGATTCGGTGTGCTCCGCGGCAGGGAAAGCTGGCGCGGAACACTCGCTAATCCCCGCAACAACGTCACTTAGCAGTAGTTTCCGGGGTTGAAAACTCACATTCAATTTGGTTTTTCGTTTAGGGCATTCTTCTTTCAGATGACCTGCCTCGTGGCAGACGAAACACAACTGCGGTTGACCTACGTATGTTATTTGAGCAGGGAAACCAGCTATTTTTATTGATCCAGGAATATGTTGTTTAATTTCCATTTTTACTGCCCTAATTCCGTTGTTGACTGGGAAGGGAAAGGCTGTACTCCACTGTTCGTTTCGTATTGAGGCAATGGTTCCATATCGGTTTAGCACTTGTGTCACTACGGAGTTTGGTATTTCCGGGGGGAGGTTAAATACTCGCACTGTGAATGAGGGAAAATCCGCTTTGCTAATTTTAACTTGTGTGTTTTCACCATTCTCATATTTAAAAGGCACTTCCCCTTCATATGTTTGTACTATTCTCTCAAATAAGTTAGGAGAAATTACCTTAAGATAAAGTGATCTTTCCTGTGTGTTGAGCTGTACCATGACCAACTGATCTGCTGTTATCTTTAACTGTTGTTGTATCCATCTGTGCAGTTCCATTGCTGTAGGTCTCGTTGCTGTTGTCTCAAATTGAACCTTGATGGTGTTGACACGACGAAAGGTCGTCATTCTTGTTGAAATTCACTTAAAGCACCACTATTTATATTAATTATATGTATAGTGTCTGTTATTAATGTACCTTATTTGACCGCACTATGTCACTTACACTATAAATAATAAGAAACTTTACGTGCTCGTAATCAATCAGTTCTCGTCACGGTACACAAGCCGGATCGGAAACACACGACCTTCCTCTACCGTGGTCAGAACCACACTGATGTTCACTTATTAGCAAGTTTCTGTCTGCCATCTCGGCTCCTCGACTATCGAGCAATATCTCGAACGGATAAATAGAGAACTCTGGGTAATGTACCCAACACGTAGTTCTAACGTTTACCACCTACGACGTTGTGGGCTGATCATCTTATTTCTGCCCCCCACGGCCAGATGGTGCTGGCCGCAGTTTCGCATCCTATTATATATTTATCCATGATGTCATCTTAACTGTAGTTGAGTTCAGATAGAAATAATTCTGCAGTCGTTCGCTTCCTTCAAGTAATTCTTTCCCTTCAGAGCGGTCTGTAGGCCTATATAATGTAATACAAATTAAATTGCAGTGCTGTAAAAATTACTAATATCGTGAATGCATATCATCTTTAAATTTCACTTAGTCTACCTATTGAATTTATTTAGTTATCAAACTGAATTTCGTTTATTACGATATAATTTTTTCAGTTCATTCGATAACGCTATAACCGGGTTCAACATACTCACCATGAGTTCTATGTCGCCATCTAAAATACTAGACCCTCCCTGAGCCCTATCGTTGAGTAGAGAGAGTTCCAGTCCCTTCGTTTCGTCCTTGATCAGGATCCTTGATGTGACAGGGTAGTAGTTGCCTGCGATGTGGTCTAATATTTTGATATTCGGAGTAGGCCGAGAATCTCTTTTGCGTTCTAGAAGTTCGCGTCCGTTTGAGTCTGTGTAGAAGGTTCCGTGACTCGCCAAGTCGGATGTATACCCAGATAGGACCTCTTTTCCATTAGAATATCTGAAATAATATGCATATATAGTAAATATGCGTTTGTTCATACTGTAGGTTAGAATATTTATAATTAGCGTTAAATGGAGTAAGCATTGCCGGATAATTAATTATGTAGGCATAGGGACTGATATTCGTTTCGCACTTGAAGGAAGTCTTGCAAAAAAAGCAGCTCTTCTAGGTAGCTTCGAAGCTATGTATTTGCATAATCTTGGAGCTGGCAGCTAATTTGCCAGTTTTTTTCTGTGATCCTAAATATAAAATGTTAAATACTTGTACGTTTTAATCATTAGGGATCAATTTATACCAGTTAAAGTTTCTCTAATTGCCTATTTGGCGGATAAATTCCTATTTTACTCATACATGCCTACTTTCCGCCTAAAATGCTACGTTTATATCTTTCTTATTTGTTTCTGTTATTGTAGGAAATCTATTCTTTACACTATAGTGTGTTTTCTCGTCGTTATAGCAACGGCTACCACGATTGAAAATTAATTTTACTGGATTCAGAGTTGCGAACCTAGATAAGTATGTTGAAATATTGCAATTAACTGCTCTAGTGTTGTAATGGCAGCCACTGTCTTCTGTGTATGCTACAATGCATGTACAATTCATATGCAAAAGGCAATGTTAATTAATATACATTACACGAAACAAATCACTGCATTTGAAATGTACTGAACTTTTTAAACAATTAAAACTTCACTTAACAAAATTAAATATAAATTATTCCAATTGAACACGAAATATTATCTACTAGTGCCTGAATCACCTTTAGTCCTTCACATTGCCTCTGATTGAGGTTTTGGCTGATATGTACAGCTGTCAAAAGAAAAAGTGGCCGCTCTCTAGAAAATAAGTTTCCTTCGGGTAACTCCGCTACAATTCGGAGACAGACGATGTTACATGTTTTTGGACCACGTTGCCTTATATCTACAATTATAATTAAAGTGTTCTCCGTGTTGCTTTTGTAGCGTAATGACAGCGTTTCGGACCGGTATTCGTGAGGTCGTGTGTTCAAAAACAACCTAGTGCTTTTCATGTTTTTTATTGTTTTAAGAGAGAGAGAAAATATAATTGCTCCCGTCTCATTTATGACTGATTTAGTAATTAACATCAGGTTAATCAATGTATTACGCCAAGACTAATATGATGTTGCCACTTCTTATGAATGACTGTGATGTGAGTCATGAAAGAGCTTTGCAAAGGATGAGATGAGATGAGATGAGATGGGATGGGATGGGATGGGATGGGATGGGATGAGATGAGATGAGATGAGATGAGATGAGATGAGATGAGATGAGATGAGATGAGATGAGATGAGATGAGATGAGATGAGATGAGATGAGATGAGATGAGATGAGATGAGATGAGAAATAACGGCGAGATAGCACAGAGATCGCAGTAGCACAACAGTCAGTCAACGGACAAGATTTGACGTACCTATGTTTGAGCCAGTTGAAGACATGTTTTAAATATGAATACACTGTTTGTAGGCTACCTCTTACTTTTTTTCTAAGATTTTCGTTTATTTCGGTTACTTAAAATGTGTACTGTAATGATAGTATCTTGTTGACTAAGTCTTTGTGGTATATTTGGAATTAAAGTTACCTATGTAGTCTGCGTTCTATGTTGTGTATCCTATTTTAGCCTATTTTCAATTTTTTGTTGGTTATCATACTAGTTTTTGTGCCTAGAAATACTCAGTTTGCTTACAACATAATAGCGTACTTCAATCATTTTATTTCATAAATGTAAACAACTGTTAGTCGGTTACATAATACAGCAGATTTCATGAGAAATTCACTATCATATTTCTGAGGTGGAATATCGAGCACCGTTTTATTATTGGCTCCAGTGCTTATTTTAACTGGAAGATTTGTCATTATCTACAAGATATTTTAAGAAATATATTATGTAAGAAGTCTTACTCTAGTAGAATTGGCCCGATCAACCATTCCAATTCTGCGTTATTTTCCTCGTGATAGACTCTGATAACTTGGCTTGCCCAATTTGAGAATGTCTGGTGAACCTCATCCACAACAGGACCTGAAAGAAATACAGTAATGTTTATTATGATTGTAATGATAATAATATATTTATTATTTATTTATGGAAACGATATTAGGTCTCTGTATTAACAGGCTGTCACAAAGACTGAAGGTGGGGTGGTTATTGTGGACCCACGTTGGACGCCATTTGAGGGTGGGGGCGTCTCGGTGTTGCGTGAGATTCACTCAGGGTAGCCGAGGTACTGTTGTGGTATAGGATGATGTCGGGAATAATACCAAGCCGGCTGCTTATATGAAAGGCAGTGTAAACTCCAAAACTATAAGTTTATTGTCGTAATCACTTGGTAAACCCTAGAGTATGTATTTCCGGCTGACTTATAATTCAATCGTTGGTCGCACTTCTGTATCGACTCTATGGCGGCTCTGAATAAGCTCTATCCGATACTACAAATTCAATACTCTGTCCAGTACACTATGATCGAAGCTCCTAAACGTTGACGAGTGGTCTCGCCGATGACAAAGTTCTATCTATCGAGTCTTCGCCGGAAGAAAGACTATTAAGTTGGGCCGCCGACACGAAAAAAAGATGTCGCGCCGTCTACCCGAAGAAAAGTAGTTATCCTGTCGACACGAAACGAAGTAGTTATTCTGCCCTGTATGTAGGGCCGCCGACACGAAAAGGAGTAGTGATTGTGCCCTGTATGTAGGGCCGCCGACACGATGAGATGTTGTGATTCTCCCCGCTCCCCGTCACCCTTATTTATAAAAACCTATCCTACGCTAAAACTAACTATCCTATTGGTTAAAAACTACGTCACTTAACCGGCCTAAAATCTATTCTCTATTGGTCCAAAGTGACCTCATAAGCTAAACCAAGATCTCTCCTTATTGGGCGCGAAATATGTCATCTCTAAATTTAGACTTTGGACTTCCCACAACATCTAATTAGTTCGAAGATCTTGGAGAACCCCGTTCTTTGGAAAACCCAAGCTTGCAATTGCTTTCCCACGGGTCCAGTCTAACTCCGGCTTTTACGCATCGCCAAGTGTCTATATACAATCACGCACAAGGTGGCCCTAAATCTGTCCGATGCTGACAAGTGACGAAACACCTGTGTGAGAAGCTAATTCTAACGAAGTCGCCAGAACATCCCCGCGAATACATGTAATAAAAATATGGAGATATCACTTCGCTAATAAATCGGTTTCTCCCTCTCTTAATTCCTGCTTCAAGACAACCTATTGTACAATAAGTTATTGACAGTACAAATAAGAGATGTTTAAGTTTAAGAGAGTCGCACAAGAATGACGAGAAATATGGTAGATATAAGCATGGTAAGTTTCAAGTCAATGTAGTCAGATCAATGAAAGGTAAATGTAATACTTCTGTACTGCGTTTTTCCCTCATTCCTATGGTTGAATATCAGGCGATTGGAACACCACTCATCTTCGCCATTTCCTTCCCTTTCCTATCATCCTTTCCTCATCATCCCTTTTCTGGTTTTTCAGATCACTCTACAGGCAGCCTCCCGGAACTACTGGCTCTCTCGACCGGCCTCCTTGGAATGAAACTAAACGACATTGGATGGCTTCTGCAACGAGCACCCGAGGCAGACGTACTCGGGGAGGATCGACACACGGGCCTTGGGGGAAAATGGCCAAAGCAGGAATGGTATATAGATTTCTGTTGGCTGTAGGGACCGGTCGTTAGAGAGTCATGTGGTAGGTTTGGTGCGCGTCGGGGATCTATGGCACGCAACTCATTCCGCATCGAAGGTTACGCAATAGATCTCAACAGGTCGCAGTGCTGGGCCATCTGTGCCCCCCTCACTTAAATTCCATTCCATTCCAAACCTTCTGTACGCCATAAAGGCACAGAACCTCGTTTTAACCGTGACAAAGTTTTTTTTTTTTAGTTATTTTAAGCATTCTGATTATTGTATTGTGTTCCTGTTTTGTGAAGGATTTTAGATAAGGGCGCAAATAGCCATAATAGCTGACGCGCCCTTTTTTAAACCCCACTAACTAACTAAAGGCACAGGCTGGGCATGAAGGAAGAGCTCGTCAGTAGAAAGGGGTGGTGTGATCAGGACCGCGCCCCTGACCTCAGAAAGAAGAATGAATGGACCCTGATGCCACTCTAGAACAGTGGTAAAGAGAAAAATCTCTCAACTACACAGAAACGAATACGGGGGTCTTCTAGTCCGTAACCAGTTACTGTACCTACTGACCGAGCGAGGTGGCTCATACGTTATGCAAGGGAAGGCATTCGGAAGGTCCACTGTTCAAATCCCCGAACCGACCAAAGTGAATGTGGTTTTCCACAGTTATTTAGGCAAATTCCTATCTTCCTTTCATTAAGTATATATTGAAGCTGAGTGTCACTGTTATTTTGTGTCTGCATCTGTTGTATCTATTGTATTTCAAATTGTATTTTAATTGTAACATTCCTTTTATACGTTAGATTAACTTATTCTGCTTTGAATTTGAATTCTATTTGCATTGTATTGTTTTCAATTTGCCACACATTATTATGATTTACTTGATTAATTTCTATGACAATGGTAATGCACACTTTTCTTGTACTTATCGTGGTGTAGAAGAGAAGGATTGAAGACCTTAACTCCACCAGAGTAAATAAGTAAATAAATAAATAAATATACTCTGAAAATAAAACTTGAATTCGGACAGTTGACTAAACAGCATTACCATTTTTAATTGATTACTTTACGACACTTTATGAACTGTTGTGTTTATCTAGCGCCTGAATGAGATAAAGGTGATAATGCCAGCGAAATGAATCCAGGGTCTAACGCCGAAACATACCAGCGTTTACTCTTAATGAGTTAAAAAATACCTCAACCAGGTAACTTGTTCCAACCAGGATTTGAACCTGAGACCACTCGTTCCACGGTCAGGCATGCTAACCGTTAAGGCTCACTCACAATGAAAATTAAACATAACGTAAGCGTTAACTTAAGAATATAAACGTTACGGTAAAATCAATATCATTCACGATGGGAACATAAACATAACTGCAAACATACTTGGTAACCATGGAAACATAACAACTACGCCATTTCCTCATATTCTGTCGTATACTTCAGCGCTTCACAATGTGTTCTGTTTGCAAATCACGTAAACATAAGCATGAAAGTTTGGAGTTTGCAAACTTTCATGTTAACGTCTTACGGTAATGTTTATGTCAATGCTTATGTGAATCATTGTGAATGATCGCATTTGGTAGCCTGGGCGCAAACTTCTTTGTTTATGTTACGGTTATGTTTAATTTTCATTGTGAATGGGCTTTTACTCCACAGCGGTGGACAAACATTACTAATTATTACCATTCTTTAGAATTATATTTACCTTTATAAATAGTTATGTTCGGTTGGTTAGTAATGGGTTTCCGTCGACCAATATGATCGAAGACGTAAGCTCCGGAAGCACTCGTGTCATAGTAGTAGAAATTATGTTGGATGGGAATCTCTGTGCCAGCAGATTTGATTCCCTTCATCAGGCCAGTTGTTTCATTCATAAATACTTGGAACTTCTGTTAAAAAGAACCAAAGGTAGAGCATTTTGTACACATTAGCAGATAAAGATGTTGGTCAAAGCGATAAATGCTTACGGAACATTGAAATAATATTAATATTAAAATCATTGTGCAGATTTTGTAGTATTTTTTTGACTGAGACATGTGGCACAACGTGATAGAATAATCTTGATGCGTAAAATACAAAATCATAGCTAAAGATGTATATAATTCTACTGGCGTGTATTTGACTTTTCCTCATTCACCCATATGAAGCCAGTTATACAGACAAATATTTAGCTACAGAGTCGTTGCACAAAGTGTGCCACAGATTTGTCTATGCTATGATTAACCGGAACTTCCGGAGAAAACCCCTGTGTTATCTGGATCACAGGCCTGTCCAACACAAGTTATAAATCGGGGTACGCCGCGGATCAAACCCGGATCAACAGGATTATAATCCAAGCGCTCTAACCACTAGACCACCGTGATGGCTTACGAAAGAAATGTAGCTAATAGGCTAACTAAATCTCGAAAATTCCGACCTTCTATTTTGTACACGTAGCTATGGACAGAAACTTAGCATAAACAAGCATTTTAAAAGTCCTCTTGAAAAAAAAAAGTTCCATTTATTCGGATCAAATTTCCGCACATTTAAAGGACAATAATTATTATTATCATAATACACTGCTCTCTTAAATTCACTGAGCATATTGGGAATTAAATCAATATGTTTCCCAATACTCGCTATGAAATGTTTCTTATCAAACCGTTTTTATCTCGAAAAGGAAGCAAAATCGATAAAATTGATATTAAACTTTTTTGTTTGAAATATCTAAAAGAATAACTTTCTGAAATGAATGACATTACTTACAGTTCCCGGCTGAATGAAGTGACTACAGTTCGTGGTTTCTGTCTGCATAAATATGACATAAAGAATTAACATTTTCGAAGGTCCAGTCCCCTCCCGAATGGAGAGGGGCGTACACCTCAGACCGTTGAGGAGACGGGAAAGGGGGCTTACAACTCAGACCGTTGAGGCGGGTTACTGTTGGTGTAGAATAGTACACGGGTTCAGAAGGATGGCGGGGACTGGTCGCCAGGTTATTAACGGTTAGTTCGGTGCGGCGTAGGAGCAGTCGGTTGGTATGCAACTCATCCCAGAGGGCGCACAATAGAGCTATGTATGGGATGTTTCCCTCCCGCCTTCATAGAGAGAGGAAAGAAACATTTCTGAAGATTTGTATCTGAAATCTGTATGTGAATATTTGATGGTAATACTCGTGTTATCTCACTGGTCATTAATGCCGGCGTTATCGTCATAAACAGCACCATATCCACAAAAATAACAGTGCGTTGCAGTTAGTCCATTTCGAGCCCTAGTCTTGATCCAGATTTGCTCCTAGCATTTTCATATCATCAACTCATTGTCTTAAAAATACTGGCCAAATTTCACGAGAGATTCCCTGCGACGGGAGTATGATCATTGCGGGGTAAGAGGAGAGGGTAAGCTAGTAACTCAACATCTTTGAAGGAGCAGGTGAATGGGGTGGTGTCATTGGCCGACTGGGACAAACAAAGCTCAGTCAATGGCCGGCTAGTACAAAAAACGGGCTCAGTCACTGGCCTAGCGGTTCCGTGTCGGAATTTGGTTAAAAGAGTGGGGCAAATACTCGCATTCCTTGCTCGGATGTTCTTCTGAAATGCCAGCAGTACAAGTAGTCTCTGTAGTTGGAAAGGGATCTAAATTATATTACTTTTAATATGAGTAGACATACCTTTCCATGTACAATTTCAATCATGTTCGTTGTAACAAATTCAAAGCGCATGTTTCTTACAGTTACAGAATTGAATACATAGAACATCATTAATCGGTCATACGTTTGTCGCCATATGAGTCAGTGTAAATTGGCATTCCTTCTCGTCCTAGGTTGCGTTGTATTAGAATAATTTGTGTTAGATAAGGGTTGTAGCTAATTCTCAGTAACCCTTTCACTGTATGAAGAAAACGTGAAAAGCTTATCGGTTTGCTATAAATATTGGAGAGTTACATTACAGCTTGTGTTTTGTAACATCACGAACTTTCGCCTTACCTTTCCAATAAAAGGCTCGCTGCTCTTTTCCACATCTTCGAAACAAGAGCTGATTTTGGTGACGTAATATGATCGGAATCCCAGAGGCGGCAGATTCTCTGCTTTGAACACCAGGTCGTGTGTTGCAGTGCTGTTTTCTCTCTCTGGAGCTGCGATTACTTCTGGTGGGATTGGAACCATCTGCGTTACAAGAGTCGTTGCTGTGAAAGAAAACAGATCAGTCATGAAGATGACACATGCGTTATTGTTTATTCCCTTCTTAACCTTTAGTGCTTAGACTATGGTGGGTAAACACATAGGAAGATGTAAAGAGTTTAAGGTAATATGTATTTGTTTACTCATATATTAAAGAATTATTTTATTTATTCATTTACTTACTTATTTACTTACTTTATTTATTTATTTATTTACTTACATATTTTTATTTAGTTATTTATTTACTTATTTACTTCTTTATTTATTTATTTAATTAATTAATTTTATTTCTTTATTTATTTGTTTATCTATTTATTTATTTACTTACTTTATATATATATATATATTTATCTATTCATTTATTTACTTACGTATTTATTTAGTTATTTACTTATTTACTTCTTTATTTATTTATTCATTTTTTCATCCATTCATTCATTATTTATTTAATTAATTTAATTAATTAATTAATTAAATTTATTTATTTAAGATAATATTAATTTGTATTAAGGTTGTATCAGGTTCACTTTTTGTGATGAATTAACAATTTTTGAAATACCCATTCCTGTATGATCGCTATTTTTTACTGTCCATAATATTTCTTGACTTTCATGTTTTAGCTAAACATGATGCTTGCCGATTGCAGGGGACTTGGTCAGCGTGTTATAAATATCTGAGTAGGTAAACATTGGATTTCTTCAATATTGACAGAGCAGTACACTACTCTAATTGTAAGAGACAGAATAACCTAAGAAGTCAAACAGAAAGGAACTAGTTTGGACGCACATCAGTAATAGTGAAATGGCAGCAGCATGTTTTGATATGTCCATTATAGGTTACGTCTTTATGTCAAGCACATATATTTTATAACTACAGTCTTGAGATGGTAGGTAGAGTACATCGGACGACGAAAGGCTAGACGAAAACAAAGTTTCACTGACCTGGGAAAGAGAATAGGTCACACCTTGTTTTCAGCGACGCTCGAAAAAGATATTAAAATATTTGACTCTCTCCCATTTTTCTCCTTTTGATTAATAAAAACTGCATTTGAAATTTTGAGTTACTGTAGTTCATATTCAAACAATAAACATATTACTTCCTTGACAAGCAACTAACAATGTGAAAAGTATCGTAGATTATCCTCAAGATATACGAGTAAGTACGGGAAATACACTAGACAATGTATTCACAGTTTCGCCACCTTTAGCGCAGCAGTGAATTAACAGTATATTATGCAACGAGCCTATAATGATAGTAATTAAGACGCGAGGATGTTTATGAAATGAGCGCAAGCGAGTTTCATAATTTTCATACGAGCGTCTTAGTTACCATTATAGGCAAGTTTAATACGACTTTCATGTTATTTTTATGTGACTAGGGAGCGAACTGACCTTGTGCAATCTCGTAAATTGTGAGATGTGCGCAGACGCGAAAGTATTGATTTTTTCCGGGCAACGAATGTCGACAACCTTGATATAATCTTGAAATTGAATTCGACATTGAAAAACGAGATGACAAATTGAATTTATTTGTATATTATTTACAATTAACATAACCTTCTGCGACAGTATTGGATTTCCAGCCTGCGTGACGTTTTGCTAGTTGTCTTTCGCTTACATATCCGAGAATAATCGAAAACCTGAACTTTAATGAATAGGTGTACTTTAATGACATGCATTAAAGGACTGCTACCAGGTGTATAATTACTACAATTCGGCATGGTCGAGCATAAAAGTATTAACTAAGTGAAAATCAAGATGTATTTGATTATATAAATTAATAATCCAATATACACATAATTCCCATTTCAGATAACCAGAATATTAACTCGTCCCTTTGATAGGTTCAATTACAGTTAACCCAAACTTTATTTAATAACTAACATTAAAAAGTTGAAAGATACCAAAAGTAGTCATGATTTGTGAACATGGTCTCCAATGATCAATTGAAGGGTTCAGAGCCATAGTGGCCAAGCGCCATTTATTGAAAACGGAGAAAGCAAGGGTTGAAATTAAGTGAATACCATAGTTAAATGAAAATTGACATATCATTTAGTTTGAATGTATATACTTTATATTAGTTTCTATATTTTCCCATTGAATTATGGTGATAACTTCATTTTAACCTTTGTTTTTTACGGTTTTAGTAAATGGCGCTTGGCCCTCTACGGTTCTGAATCCTTCAATTATAAGTTGAACTAAAATATCAGCTTGGATGACAGGGATTGTAAAGATTTAGTTTTTCTTAGTTTTCAAAATAACACCCGTTGTCAATATTACAAACTTTCACGCCTACGCGACGTAAGATACAAGTTACCTTACATTTGTTTCTGAATTATATAAGCTACCAAGCGACCTGTGGGCCCGCGCTGGAGAGAGTAATAGTGAGTAGATCGACCTTCTGGCTGTGGTGAAACCGATAGCAATACAGCGCATGCGCGGAAAATCAACAGATAAATTCAATCTTATTGGAAACCTTACAAAACTAAATGTACCATTCTGTGAGATTACAATAAAACGTTACACGCATACTCGTATAATTACAAACTATATGAAATGATGAGGGAATTTTCACACTTTTAATCCATTTTCGGATACAGTAATGACTAGTATTATTTTGCCAAAATAGTATGTATAAAAAGAGACGGAAATGCCGTCTTGGCAGTGATCTTATGAAATAATATAATGTGTTACCAATTACAATATAATGCATGTCTCACCATCGGGTCCCTGCACCTTGTAGGTACCGCCTATGACAGGCAGCCTCACAAAATGGGTGACTTCGTGGCTCAGAGGGTTGTACACCGTCACAACAAACCTGTCCTCTGTTTCTGTGATGTCGCATGCGCTCACGTTAAGTCGTAGGCAGTTGAACACCTCCACAGCGTTGTTTCCATTGCTTGACATCAGCTGACTGAAATATTAAGGAAGAAGTATGTGTAATACAGAATTGAAGCCTCAGAGATGAAAACCCTGCGAAGTGTTGTACAGAAGACACGAAGAGACAGGATACGAAACGACATAATCAGGGCAACTCTGAAGGTTTAAAAATTAAAAATACAATTAGGAAATAAGAGATTACAGTGGTTTGGGCACCTTAACAGAATGGAAAGGAAAAGACTGCCAGAGGTGATATTAAAAGAGAAAGACTATCAATG
This sequence comes from Periplaneta americana, assembly GCF_040183065.1. Classification (NCBI taxonomy): domain Eukaryota; kingdom Metazoa; phylum Arthropoda; class Insecta; order Blattodea; family Blattidae; genus Periplaneta; species Periplaneta americana. The sequence continues at coordinate 79,828,487 of NC_091129.1, read as the reverse complement.
GGAAGACCACGCGAAAGATGGATAGTTCAAATTCAGAAGAACTTACAAGAACGGAGATACAAATGGGATGAAATAAACAGGAAAAATTTGGGAAGACAGAGACGAATGGAGGCATATTTGGAATCGACCTTCCAAAAGGATGACACGATAAGAGGATGATGATGATGATGATGATGAATATGAATATGTGTAATAATTAGGGAACGGATTTCTAGTTGCGTAGTCCTACCTATTTCTTTTGCTACGTCATAGACGTATGTTATTCAGATAGAGTAAAGATTGATAACGCTGTGATGCAAGTAATATTGTGATAGTTTCTTTTGAGAATTAATTACAATTTTACTGAGCGAGAGAAGGATTGGTTTTGTCAGCAACGTGTCAACGAACATTCCCTTAATACGTTGATGCAAAAAACCGATCTTCCTCTCGCTCAGTAAAATTGTAATAAACTCTCAAATAGAACTATCACAATATTACTCATATCACAATTTTACCAACCTTTACCCTAGCTCTACATTTCATGTACACAGGAATCCCCTATTAAAATTCTATAGAACTTAAAGTGCCTAAATGAACCATAAACTCATATAAATGCCTAAAAGCTATATTTGTGTGTGAAGCGTCTTTTTTAGTACTTTTCGTATATTTAAAATAGAAATACCGGTATTAAAATGCAAAAATACTAAAAGAAACAACTAAAAAAATGGTATTCAAAATTTAAAAGAAAAAAACCTCACACACAAATCTGGTCTAGTAAGTTCGTTCCATACTGATCTTAGAAGGGGAAAGAAGAAGATTTTGCCTAATTTCTTGAAACCGAAGTTCGTTTAGAAAAGTCTATCAAGCATAAAAGGGGCGGTAGGTTGTTCTGGTTAGGCGAGAGGTTACAAATTAATTTCCGCATCAGTGCACCCCCGTTATGAGAAATGAACCTGACCAATTACCAAATCAGTCTCTTTCACAGATAGAATTTGAGTCTTCAGGTCAGTAGCGCTCATTGTCAGCACCAGTTCTTTGTACAGACCGAGAAATAAAATTTGGGCCGCCTAATTTCACTAAGTTGCAGATACAACGCATCGCGCATATGCAGTAAATAAGAGCTCCTAAATGTATGCTACTTGTGGACAGTCTTGAGAAGCTTGTTGCCTACATAGAGGAGGGCTGCTACCAAGATTCGGGTCATTTTTTAATTCCTTATCGGTACATAAATTCCACCTAAAATTGAATATTTACTAAAATTAAAATTATTAATTGAATTAGTTATTTCTATAAAGACTTATTCAAAATTACAGCAGCAATCAGATCTTCATGAAAATGACCCTACACCACAAATAGAGCACTTTCAGAAGTGCTGTGAATAGTGTGAAGCTTGCTTACATCTTAATAAATGCATAGAATAATCCCCTTTCTTAACAGAAATATATGTTCAAGTGAGACGAATACGATACCGATTCGATACGTTCTTCACTGATTTTTTTAGCAAAAAATGAATTAAAAGCCCTTTTAGAAATGACTGATTCAATTGCTTATTTTATACAAACTCCTGAAAGTCTTAAATTGGAATTTATGAAGTGTTAAATCTATCTTTTTTCGCAATAAATAAATCCGTTCCCTAGTAATAATAAACCTAATACTTCATCTAATGTAGCATAGGTCCTATTCTTTATGCATTGCCTTCTTTATTATTTTGATATCATGATGGTCTCATTGTAAACCACTTTTTGTATAACTAGGAATACTTACGTTGCCGTCAATGTTTATTCTCGATTGCCTTCTGTATGTTAAGCGTAATGTGCATAACCTTCATACTTGTTCATCCATTCATAATTATTCCACCCGTTCCAGACTTGACATATATTTCACCAAGTACAACTATAGTACTACAAGCAATAGTTTTATTTCCGTATCTTATAAACTATATAATTCTTTACCATTGCATATAAGAAACACGTCATATTTCACTTTCAGAAGGATGGTGAGAAGGACTTTGATGGCAAATCCAATCTACAGTGTCAATGATTTTAGCAATATTACGTTTTAGATACTATTTGTTTTAACCTCATGTAATTGACAAATCTGTACATATTAATCTGATTTTATACTATTTCTTTTAAAGCTTTTAACCTGTTTTTGTGATTATCTGGTGATTTTATATTTATTTTTTTTATTCTTACATTTATTCATATTGTGGTAGCCATGTATTATATATATATCTACTCTGACATTGTCTATGGCTGTAAATCGCTGGATGACATTAAATTCTATCTATCTATCTGTCTGTCTGTCTGTCTGTCTACCTACCTACCTACCTATCTATCTATCTATCTATCTATCTATCTATCTATCTATCTATCTATCTATCTATCTATCTATCTATCTATCTATCTATCTATCTATCTATCTATCTATCTATCTATCTATCTATCTATCTATCTATCTATCTATCTATCTATCTATCTATCTATCTATCTATCTATCTATCTATCTATCTATCTATCTATCTATCTATCTATCTATCTATCTATCTATCTATCTATCTATCTATCTATCTATCTATCTATCTATCTATCTACCTACCTACCTACCTACCTACCTACCTACCTACCTACCTACCTACCTACCTACCTACCTACCTACCTACCTACCTACCTACCTAGCTATCTATCTATCTATCTATCTATCTATCTATCTATCTATCTATCTATCTATCTATCTATCTATCTATCTATCTATCTATCCATCCATCCATCCATTAATATAGAAAGGCCTGTAGCGTGAAGGCGGCGAACCTGGTTAGTAGGTCACATCTGCAATTTGTCCCTTGTCAGTGTGTTGTCCTATGTCTCTTATACAAGGAAAACTCAGCTCGGATTCCTCGCGGCGCGCATGCTATACCCCTTCTTACCGCCTGCAGTAGGCGTGAGAGCATGCTGGGAACGGGAGCATACGTCATCTGCGCGAGATAGTCACGCCCGCTGGTATATGCGCACTGAGTTTTCCTTGTCGGATGCCTATAGGTGGAGTCCAGGCTCGTGTTGACATCGCATCAGGATAGACTCATATGGCGTTTACTTTGTGTCAGTTGAGATAGGCCGTCAATGGAATGATTAATTGCTTTGTGACTGATACGACTGTCTGTTGCTTGAAATACTGATTAATAGATTTATGGACCGACCGAACGATGGACTAATTTAAACGCGCTGAAATCATTTATAAACTTATTGGTTCATATACAAGGTGGATCAAAAGTCGCTTTCCCCAATATTAATTCTTAGGTTTCATACTTGTACACACACACAGATGTCATACCTTGAATAAACGAATAGCTGGTGTATTAAGTGGTGGGTGTTCGTGCGTCAATTGTTTTGCCTATGTCATGTCTTGTTATTGTTGTTGTTTTGTTTGATTATGTTGAGTTGCGTCTTTATGCAATAACTGCCAGTTTCTTGCAATTAATCGCAAATTAACCAAAGAACAACGTGTTTTTGTAGCGTAGCCTACTACAAGTTTGGTGGAAGCACAGTAAGAATACATTGTGTTTAGGGAAAAAGGGCCTTCACTTTTAACTTCTGTAAAGGAATGTGTAGCCAAATGTAAATTTAATGTAATTAAATATAACGAAGTTTTTGGTGAAAGTTACTTTTAACCCACCCTAGTAGTTATTGATAAATGTTATTGGTGGACTTATTGATGTAACGATGTCGCCAATACAGTGAATGGCTTATAGGTTAATTAATTTCATTTACTTAACTGATTCATATTTTGGTTGATATTTCGACATATTTTTCGTCATAATTATCATTATTTAGGTTTATTTCTTATAAGTCATTAATCTCGCTAGATCTGTATTTCTTCAATCATCACTAGGCCTGTGACATTGGAGCATGTTTACGGTGAAAGAGAGCAAATTCACTCCAGGATACATAGGTACACAGAGTACGCAGCACCGCTCCGTCTTCTACAGTACAGTCTGGCGAAGAGAATAATACACACATCCCTTTGAATTACATTCCATCTTTATTTAACTTCTTTCAACTATTAGAAAATTCAATTCAACACATGTGGGCTTAGATGTATTGTCTACTGCGTGTTTAGTTTGTAATTACAGTGAACAAGATGCATTCTCAACGTTCGAAAGCGAATGTGTGTCTACTACTGTCTAGTATGGATTTGAATGCAAAAAAGGTGCGAAACGACAGGTGCATACGTGAAATATTTTACATCATTCAATTCGACATCTAAATTATCTACTGTGTATCTGTCATCCGACAGAAAATTATCTACCTAGCAGGGTTAATTGAACCCATTATTTTTTTGTAATACATATTTCATTTTTGTTTCAGACTTTGTTGCCTACGTCGTCTTGTATACTATTTAGTTTAGACACAATATAATTCATTACTATTTTTTTTTTCCACCAGTTTAACTCCAATCTTTTCTAAACTTTCAATTGGATGAGGAATAAATCCTAAATTTGATACAATATAATGACACTGTTGTTCAATATTTGGGTCACAAAGAAGGAATTGATCTATATCTATAAAAGCTGCATCATTCTTATCGAACATCTCTATCACCTTCTTTACGCAGGAAAAACGTTTTGCACATTTCCTTGTTCCAGCCGTTTATGTTTCATTGTACTTACGTGCCTTTGAACATTTTATTCCTTGTTTTTAGCAGACGTAATGCTGACATTGCAAAGTTTACAATAGACATTGTTATTTAGAATGCAAAATAAGTCTGCACCATACTATGAAACTAAATATTCTAGTTTCCAAGACGTGTTTCTTTCCTTCTGAGCCACACTGCGGAGCGCACTACACTTCACGACAGTTTGTATTATACATGGACATCATTTTATTTTTACTAACATTTTTAATATTAACTTGGCTATACCTCTGGATGAACACCGTTTGCTACCCCCCTTCCACGACTGGAGTTCGATCATACTGGCATAATATACAAACAAATCACTTTACTAGGAATAGGAGGGAAGAAAAGTAGTTCATCCATTTACGTAAAGTAGGAAATATCGCGCTTTTGAGTTTGATAATTTTCATTAGGGTTTTGTTTAATCAAAATACAGTACAGTATTAACAATGAGTGTTTTTTACTCACGAACTGAACTGTCCATGTGGACGTATTCATTATGCAGTGTACATTATACTACCTACAGCACATTAGCGTACAATATAGAGAATGAAGTGAAATTAAAAAATAATCATAATATGTATATTTAAACACATGTTTTAAATGGTGGCCGTTCATTTCGATACAGGTTTCAGTTCTTTTGTGCATATTATCGCACTATAGACTATTGTACCTAATCCCAATTACCAGTTTCGTCCTTCGTACTAGTAACTCATACTGAAATAATTCTGTACCTACTCTACAAAAGAGTACTTTGCGTACTGTAAATTCAATCTTCACTTCTGCCCGATCCGAAAAGATAAAATTACTCAGACATACTATCTGCTTTCCGTCCAAGTGGTTATGTCGTAGGGTCGTAGATAGGGAGGAAATCATGTGACAGTTAATTACTTAACGAGGCCCTTTTATTTAAGTTATTTTAAACAGTTGTATAATATTATGTAGACGTCCAATTCCTAACAGAAATTAATGTTCTCAGAAAAGAGCTAAGACAGCCCAGCCACTAGCTGGCGAATAAAAGCTGGTGGGGGAAACCGGGATACGACGTAGGCAAATGGACGACAATATACCTGTGCGAAAATGATTCAATATTGAAAGCTCTTTCGTCACTGGAAAACGCGAACATATTTTTGGAACGTACTGTTTACTATGACCGTAAAGCTACAATGAGTATATATGCGGTCTTGGATCTGTGTGGAGGACGGTTGAACTTCATTTGTAGAAGGGGTGGGAGTGAAGTACATTCAAAAACTCAGGTACAATAAAAATTGAACTAAAATAAAATGATGTCCCTGTACTTGAATGAACTGTACCGCGGCGTTGTGTCGTCTCCGTGCACACATACCCTTGCGTACCATGTGTATATCCTGTAGTGAATTGGCTTTTTTCACTGTAAACATGCTCCAATGTCACCGGCATAATTATCACATGGTTACTAGTAATTCCTCCTGGTTAACTTGTTCATAATTTTAACAACAGTCTTTTGTTACCTACTTTTTAAATTTTGGATTAGAGTTATTTTACGGTGACTGCTATGCCTATGGAAGTTAGAGTTCACTCCTTATATTTTCAAACAATCATAGTCTCATTCCTTCTTCTCTTCTTATCCTTCACGCGTTAGACATTATTGTGTGTAGCAATTTACATATCTTGTGTATGCCACCGTTTTTTTGGGTCTTTCTATATTTCTTTTCCCTACCGGTTTATAATTCTTAAAATGAAATGGTAGTCTCTCTATGTTCATTCTTTGTACATGGTTTATCCACTTGGTTTCATACTCTTTAGTTTTATCGTTCAGATTATATATATCTAATTCCTTTCTTATATCTTTACTTCTTTTATGGTTTATTTTCTTATAGCCAGCAACTGCTCTTAGAAATCTCATTTCATTTGCTGCAACTTTGCTTTTATTTTTCTCTGTCATGATTCAAGTTTCGCTCTCATACAATAGTTTTGGCACTGACATTACTTTATAAAACTTTAATATAGTGTCTTTTCTTGCTTTATTTTTCAAACATCTTTTTATAGTGCCATTAAGATAGTTAAATACTTCCATTTTCTTTTTAAGTTTCATTCCCCTAAAACGAAATTTAGGCTTCGTACACCTTCCCTGCTACCAGTATCTGTGAGCATTGCGCTTCAACTTGCGATTGGAAATGTATATTATTCACTTTTTTGTAACGGAATGGAAATCATTAAGAACGAGTAAAGAATGATAACTTGCACCAAAATATAGACGAGTTCTTGTCTTTGCATATTATTTCCTGGAACTATGGATAAGAGATTATATAAACTCCAAGTCCGTCGGTCAATTGTCTCATTTCGTGATTCACTGCTTCACTGGATTAGCTTACATATTTTAGAAGGAAAAAGGGTCGAAAATAAATGTCATCTTTTAGGTAAACACGTAGGAGGCGAAGCCATTATTTGAAGTGAGGTTTAACATTAATAGGGTCGAGTAGCCTGGAAGATGTTAACCGAGATGTAGGCTTACAAGGTGTAATCAATATATTTCCGGACTGCACTTGTATTTATTGTATCATTAAACATACTTCCGTGTGTCACTGAAGATCATTGCTTCCATGCCTGTTGACTAAGTCTGTCAAACAACGTCAGATTGTCTTAAAGAACTGAGCATCTACACATGATTTTGTGCAAACATGTCAAGAACCGTTTGCGATATTTCCTGAAATCTCACCATATACGATTTATGGATAGTCTAGTTCTCTGCCTTTCAAGTGATGCATTTAGTACAGATTCCCTGATTTTAGATAACTTTTCCGTTGCCTATGGCTTGTGCTTTGCCTACATTCAGGGCATTCCGGAAACTTATTGATTGCCCCTTGGGATCGAACTTGGAATATGTAAATAAATACCTCATAATGAGGTCACAGTAGAATCTAAGATCCGTAAGAAACCCGCAAGACCAAGTCCAAAATTTAAGTCTCCGTGCTTTGTTCGTAGGGATTTTATGCCCGCCCTTTGTGATTTCTAAAGATTACGTCCTCCTCAATTCGACTTTTATCGTTCATAAATGACCAGATTTCTCTTGAGGAACAGTGTGCTCGCTGTCAATCATTTGCAGACAAGCTGTTACCTCACTTAGACATTACATGAAACCCTACATTATTAGCATGGTCACTAGATCACATGCACTGTATATTTCCTTATCCTTTCATCTCCTGCCTCTTGTCTTCGGACAACTGTCACACTTACTTGAGGGCGATTTCCGCTGCTTCCCTTGCGTCTTCTATAGCCTCTGATAAAGTCTTGGCATAGTCATTAGCCACGTGTTGTTGCTCAGTGCCAGTGATAGCGTCGTGGTGTTGCAGGACTCCCATGGCCTCCCGAAGACTGTCGATTGGGGATGAGTCTTCCTGGCCCAGCTCTGTCATCGCTACAAGTTGCTTAGTAACCTGCAATCATAGTCAACTGAATATAAAGCGAGAAGTCATTGTTCATCTGCCGTGCCTGGCGTACTGACACAGGAACCATCTCAGGTCATGTAACTTGAATTTAATGAAAATGCATATATAAGCTAATTTTCGTCCTTAAGGAACATGGTGATAGTAGTTCATTTCGCTTTTTCCTCGTTTACGAAATATGACTTGAAAATCGATGCTACTTACTGTATGCCTCTTTCTCGGCATCCATCTCGACAAATAACATCTCGCTCTCACCAATTCCAACGACGTTAAATATCTCTGTACTAGATACATCGTTGTTAAATAATGATAATAATGATAATAATAATAATAATAATAATAATAATAATAATAATAGTTTATTTTAGCTGGCAGAGTTAAGGCTGTAAGGCCTTCTCTTCCATTAAACTAGCAAAAAGTATAGGGTAAAGTTGGTAATACTTTGATGTGAGTAATATTGTGATAGTTCTTTTTGAGAATTTATTACAATTTTACTGAGCGAGAGAAGAACCGGTTTTGTGCAGCAACTTGTTCACGAACATTCCCTTAATACGTTGACGCGAAAAAACCGATCTTCCTCTCGCTCAGTAAAATTGTAATAAATTCTCAAGAAGAACTATCACAATATTACCAACCTTTACCCTACATACGTGTATATAATTATGTATGATCTTATAAGCTACAAAGAATAGAACAATTTGATTTCGATAAAAGTTAAGCGTATACAAAAGTAGTTACATGTATAAAAAAGTATAGAAAATAACCAACTATAGGGATACCACTTTATAAATGCAGTTGTAATGCGCATGCGCTAATCTCCCCTCCCACAGTTCTTGTTCATGGCGAGCGCTGAGTTCGTAGGGAGTACAGTTGCGCCAAAGTGAAGTGAAGTGGTAGTATAAAATAAATAAATGAATACTAGTAATAGTGCTGTGTGTTTAAGTTATAACCAGAGTATTGACATGTCTTTACGTGAGTAATATTGTTTGATCATAAACTCATGGATGAATGTTCCCCAGAAAAATAGACGAAATTATGTGAGCATGTGCGGAATACAGAGGACAAATATTTTTACCAGAAGTGTACGGTTGAAGCGGAAGTAAGGAACAAAATCCAATAAAAGAGTCTCGATAATAGCGACTTAGCACCGTCAACTTCGGTTAAGACACAGATTCTGATTGGTGATCGACGTCGGGGAATGCACAGAGGGGAACACTCAGCGAGTATGGGAGAAGGAAATTATTTAGGTTTCCGCCATAGCTGCCTTTTCTAAGTGGTCTAGCTATAAATAAAGACGGCTCATGTAAAAGGAAGATATGATTTCAATTCCAGCAGATACAAGCGCTAGTTACAGTAAGCTGAGGCGTTCTAAATCCAGCACAATGACGCCCATTATGAAAAATGCTTACGAACCTACAGTTGCATACTTCTTAGACAAATATTATCTATCGTTCATAGGAGTAATTGGTATAATGATTGGAGCGAAAGGAATAATACCTAAAACCTAAGTACTAACAAATAAGTTTATAAGTTCAATAGCTTTTTCTGCCCTTATAGATTCATTGACAATTTTTGAAAATCATTTATACACTGTCTAATCTTCAATCTTCTCTCCTCGGTATGCCCTATTAAACTTTACTGTTCCTACTACTGTATTTCGTCCTAATTAATTTTTTGTGTAACAAGACTATATTAATGTATGTTCTTAGTGGTTATTCTTAACTGTATAATTTTCTTTTAAAATGTACAGAGATTCCACAGAAAACTTCCGTGATTATGAACAGATATAGGCCTATCGTCTCTGTCGGTATTCGTATGCACATGAAAATGGTGGCACTAGAGAGAGCAGCTCAAAATTGTATAGTGCATACCACACAAAGACTTAATTTGCACCCCCGTATCACACGGCAGACATCAGACCTATATTCACTCACGCCACACGCGTTCCAAAATATCTATTGGAATGAGCTCAGGGCGTTGCAGACATGATGCCGCAGCTCTTGCAGATTCTGACATCGTTTATGTAACCCTACAAGAAGCTACGGACATTCAAGTCGGGGGACCTCGGTGACCACTTGAAAAATACATTGTCTTGGTCTATAGCGCGCCAAATCTACCTTCCTGCCAGTTGTTTGTTAAGATGGTTACGACTATTTTCTACAATACAAAAATGCAAAAATAACAAAAGATCGACAAACAGGATCGAACGAAACCCAGATTAACAGCTTCTATTCGCTTCTGCTGCTATCTATAGTTCTTTCCGGTAATTAGAATTACCAAAATATTCAAAACAGACTTTCTTTGACTCGTTCTTTCTTATGACGCTAGTATAAAGTTCGTAATGTGTACCGTTATGAATGAAATTATATCTGTTTTTAATCACGGAGGGTTTCTGTGGATATAATTTACATTTCATGTGAATATCTTGTTGCAGCCCTAAACCTTTATTTTTAGCGTTTTATGTAATTTTCAAATTATTCATATTTCCAGTATGTGCCTTGCTTTGTACGCTTTGTTTTAGGCAGTCAATTTTTAGTGGAAGTTGGATAAATTTGTTCAGAGTAAATTGATGTCGAAGTCTCCAAATGAAGTTTTGAGAGTATCACAATACTTTCTGCTATACGCGACCAAAAGTAGGTATAACTTTTATGTGATAATTACCTGCAGGAAGTTGTTGGCCAGTCTCTCGAAGTACTTGAGCGTGGGACGAGATGTATAGTAGCCAGTCCAATAATAATCATAATAATCATCTATATAAGGAAAGAAGTCGTCTTGTTTCGTGGTGTAAGTTTTACCTTCGTCGTTGACGGCCTTGAGGTAGCAGGATGGCGTTGAATAGAGCACGTTCACACTCTTGTTGGCTGCATTCACGTACCTGTTACGTGTAAGTTGCATTGTTCAATTATTTTCTGAAAGATGAGGAATTGTCTTTCGGTAGCTCACTTCTACATTTCCAATGACACGAGATTTTTAAAACGGAGTGTGACAATGTGTATAAAATTAAGGTGATGCGCTGCTGATATTTCTAAAATCCACAATTTTTTAGCTAGAGAGTTGAGATTTTTACTTAATACGTGTATCAATATCATAATGACACATTGTAAATTTCAGTATTTTCTCATGAACACTTTAAATAGATTTAACTTATATATACAAGGTGTGAGGTTATAAAATTCATTATTTTAACTGATGTTTGTTCATTTCATAAGGAAGAAAAAAATGCCCTCACAATTTTTTTCTAATTGCAATATTGAACTAATTAGGCTATTAAAGTTTACAATATTAGATGTTTGGCAACTTTGCTGGATAGGGAGGAGGGAGTTTACAAGTACACGGTACAGCTCAAGACATACCGGTACAAAACAGATGCTCTGTTCTAATGCAGGGGCATTACATAAAACGAACAGCAAATACAAACTTTCAATCTCATTAATAGAACTTTATGGTAAATTTTAATTTTATTTAACAATATTGGCAATATTGGTCCATTTTTATTGTACGTCTAAAAATAAAAAAATAATGGTTTACTGCACAAAATCACATGAGCTTTTTTTTAAATGAAACATTTTAATCTCTCCCGCTTCCATAAAACAGTACCATTTTTAACGAAATTTCTGTTTGTGTGATTTTCGAAATGAGATAAGAGACTCCTATTTTATAATAATCGTTGAGAAACCGCTACAAAAGTTCGCAGATTAGGTAACCTTCATTGCGGAAAACATCGACGGTACATCTTCTCGCCTCGCTTGAATTACGACGACTTTCTCCATAAATTAATGCCATATGATATTCCTAAACTGTGAATGACACTGTAAGTTGTTTATCGAATACCTGGTACCGAACTGTCATGCGCTCGGCAATAGACCTATGGACAGGGAGCTTGAACTCAGCTGACATGTATGTCTGTGCAGAATACTGCCTGTTCAACACGTTGCCACGTCTCTCACGCCAGAATATTAACAAATTTAAGCATGCAATTTTATTTAATTTCACGGAAACGTAATAGAACACACAGATATGTATTTAAACTAATATTAACTCTTTGCTAGATATACCTACTGATGTAATTGTTTTCGTAATTTTACTAACGATATAAGCAGTATAACGCGAATAAAATAAGAGAAGAATTTTTTTTCTGGGAAAACTATCAAGTTTTGACCCTATGTTGTATGACACTTTTTGATCCTGTAGACCGACCCCGACGACTGTGAAAAGGACTGCACTTATACCCCTTATATATATATATATATATATATATATATATATATATATGTGTGTGTGTGTGTGTGTGTGTGTGTGTGTGTGTGTGTGTGTTAAAAATATTTTTTTTAAATAGGATTTTCACTAAGAAAATTATATATATATAATTTTTTCTTGAAGGTAGCACTGCATATTGTGCCATGGAGCATTAGTAATACCCTATCTGACTTGTTCATTTGTAAAAAGAAATATAAGTTCTTCAATGTTCAAACATTAATAAAAATAATAATACTGCCAATAAAACTATGCTAAATACAGCCAGTTAAATGCTCCATTTTACAACAAAGATATTAATGGATAAGTATACCAATTTTCATCACTTATAATTCTCTAGCAATAAAACTATGGTAAATACAGCCGATTAAATGCTCCATTTCACAACAGAGATATTAATGGATAAGTATGCCAAGTTTCATCACTCTAGCTTTAACAAATGAGAAATAAAATGAATACTTGTCATTGAAAACGTAGAAAATTTGTTTTTGTTTTTTTTAGACAACTGAACTTAAAATTTTGGTTACACATAATTCGTACATTAACACAACTTCTACCAATTATATAAAATTATACTTATAATGAAGATATTAAGATAACATTTTCATGAAACCATACTTTTTTAGCGTGAAAATAAAAAAATTGATAAAATTTGTCAAAATTTCACTATTTTCAATAGCGCATCGCCTTAATGAATAGAAGTACATTATATTCATAATCATACCAGAATTTATTTACAAGAAAATAACTTCATGTTTTGAACATTTATTTTAAAATCTATTTTACTCATATAAGTGCTGTATTAACTCGTGAAATTTATTTATAATCAATGTTTGAAGTGTAGGTATACATTGTTGTGTTTAAAACATTTAAATGTCCATGTCGAAACATATGCCAATGAATAATGTACCTCCATAACGTCGTAACACCTGGTCACATAACGTAATTATCACAATTTACAATGATAGGAGGTTTTGAAAAAAACAGTGTCACGATGTGTATGCAAGAAATGAATAAAAGTACTGTACATTATATTTCTAATCATTTTTAACTTATGTAGTTATAATAAAAAAATCACGATCTCTGAGGTTTCGCATTACATAGATTTACGTCATTTTGGAAATAAGCTCTTCAATTCTGATCATAGTCACCATGAAAGTTAGAAACTCCGACACATGTTACTTACTTTACTAATTTGTCTAAGTTTTCGAAGAATACTTCAGCTTTTTGGTATAAGAAGTCTCCACCCATTGTAAACAGAATATGATTTGTCGTGTATTGACGGGAATGTTTTGCAGCCTCTTTTACAAATTCGCGTACCTGTAAAAGAACGTGAATAAAATTATCACTGTGGACATTGGAACAGATTATATATGTCTTCACATTTGTTGGTGCCCATGGTATGTCACAATATACTGTAACCAAACCAAAATAATGATCATAATACTATCGAACTTATATGGCCACAATTGCGATAACGGGGACTTTTGTGGTTTCAGCGATGGGGAAAAAAGTAACGTTAGTCAACAGCTGGTAAAGTTTAAAGAGCACAAGAAAGACGATAGGGAGAAAAAGAGGATTGGTAGTAAGAAGAGTAAGTACAGATAAGATAAATAGAGCAGATAGTGAAAATCGATCGGAGACAAGCAAGGATGTCACCTTATAAACTAAGAAAATAGTGTGTTAATGGAATGAAGGATTAGTTGAGAAATGTGGATGAGTAGTGATTAAGTATATATTAGGAGTTGTTCATGGTGATTATATTTAAATACTTGGAAAAGAATAGTGCATATTGTAAAGATGGTAAGAGTAGATGTGTTGAAAGTAAGGGTTAGTCTAGATAGGTATCAGTAAGGATGAAGAGGTAATATAGAAATGGGCAGCGTGCCTCACTTCAGAAATAATGCCTCACTGACCTTCACAGAGCTTATCGCTCTGAGTGACATCATCTTCACAGTCCCCGTTCCTCCCTCACGTAGCTCCTAGGCGTGGGCAGGTTCTATATTAGTTTCATAAGCAATATCAGTCGTGGCATAATGGCATTATCAAAGCAGTGTGTACGCGTTAGAAAACGATTATTTCATGAGAAATGGGAGGGAAAGGTTTTTTGCTGTTTAGAAGGGGAGAACATACGATGTATGTTACGCTCGAAAATCCTATTAGGCATTAATAAATTTAATATACAACGACATTACTCCTTATGTCATAAAGAACATTCTGAATTAGAAGGTAAGACAAATTAAATGTTATTTTTCGTACTATTCCGAAGAAAATTTATGATCTTAACATTTGCATAGCATACTAAATATGACATTATACCTTAAACACGCTGCATTAAAAGATAAGAGGAATTAAATGTTGTCTATACTTATTATTTCCAAAAGAAATTTATAAAAAAATATATCAAATATGCTTAGAAAACGAAATATGATTTTCTGAAATTATTTTAGGTCGAGAACGTGCAAATCTATTAAGTAATCTTGATAAACGTCAGAATATTCAAGAAAATAAACGTAGATAACGTGATGGAATATTATTGGCTAGTTACGCAATTTCTCGCCTGTGATTTAAATCAATTCAATGATGGAGAAATAGTAAACAGGTTTATGATTAAAGCTGCAGAATTAATTTGCCAAATTGAATAAAAGTTTTCGAGTCTCTCACGTTAACCAAGCGCTTTCCTAATAATTCGCCACTGACCGCCTTAGCGATTACGATAAGGTGACGCAGGTCACAGCAGTTTATATTTCCCATCCTACTCTGCAGTCTCCTCTCCTAGTAAACTATTTCAAATCGTGTGCCTCACGTAACCGAAAATTGTGCCCATGTATGAGGTAATACAAGAGTAATTTAAGGGCGAGTTAGTAACAGAAACATAGAGTAATCGTATAATCAATAGGGACTGTAAGAATAGGCCTACTAAAGGAAACTGTTATGAATATTGTTATGAGTAGGAAATAGAATAGGATATGATTAGAATCTGAGAAAGGTTAGATAATAAATGTATAAATATAGTGAGTAACAAGTGTAGTGAATGGTCATGGAGGACATAGTGAATCAACAAAGAAAGTGATTAATATGCGTCGGTCACAAAACATCTGATGTAAAAGTTGTAATTAGTGTAAGAACTGGACTGCTGGCCAGAATACAGAAATGTGAAGGCCAGTAAGACCAGAGAGGTTAGTGTGAGAATAAACCATATCATATCATATGATCACTATAGTCTCATTGTACCACATTACGATGACTTCACTACGACTCTTTTTTGTGAGTTAAGTTGATATTTGAACTCTTAAGGAAATGGTTAACTCCAATTCCTCTAAGGTGAGATATTCTGCTTTGTTTTAAGAATGTATCTGCTTTTATACTCGAGAAAAAAATTACTAACATTCTTATACAAAGTTGCATTAATTATTCTACCTATAGCTATATAATTTCTTCTCTGTACAATACAATATGGCAATGACTACTGCTATACTGAACAACTTTCTCGATCAGGGACCATGGCTTTTGTCTGTAGAGAGAGCTATTGTAGAGCACATCTGTATGTGCGAACACTCTACCATAGACTTCAAGAGGAGTCTGACAGTACATTTTAAAATAACTAATATCGGAACATTATAGATCTTTGGATTATTATCGTCGACCGAGAGTTCCACGAATAAGGAATGTAGGCAAGTTGGTTGTTTATTTATTTCTTTGTCTTCTTCTTCTTCTCCTCTCTTCTCTCTAGGCTTCCAGCCTGTTAATCCAGAGTATCTCTGCATCTACTTAATGGTCTTCCTGGGGATCTTCTTCCGGATGGGTAGTTATCCCTGGCGATTCTCGCAATTCTATCCTCTTCCATTCGAGATACATGCTCATTCCATTGTTGTTTTCTTATTTGCGTCCATTTTCTAATTGGTTGTATTTTGCATTGTTCTCTGATCTGATCATTCCGTATATGGTCCCTTCTTGTGATTCCTGCAATTTTCCTTAAGGTTTTCATTTCTGTTGTAGCCAACATCTGTTTCGTTTTTGCTGTTTCAGGTCTTATTTCAACTGCATAAGTGAGAATAGGGCGCACCACGGTGTTGTAAATTCGAACCTTAGGTTCAATGTGGAGATATTTATTTCTCCATATGGTGTCGTTCAAATATCCCGATACTCTTATTTGCTTTAGTAACTTGGTTTAAAATTACGTTTTGTAACAGGCCTGAGCTTGATAACTGGAAGCCAAGATATTGAAAGCACATCTTTGTAAATTTGTTTATTTGTGTGTTTCTTTCGTTCGTTTGTTTATTTGTTCATTTCTCTACTTTTTTATTTATTTATTTCTTCAGTTATTTATTTATTTATTACTATTTTTATGTATTTTATATACTTATTTCTTACTTTATGTATTTATTATTTATATACATACAGTATATAATTTATTTACGTGCTTGTTTATTTATTTATTTATTCATTCATTCAATCATTTATTCATTAATTCGATTTTATTTATCTGTTTTTATTGACTTAAATTTTATTTATTTACTTATTTTTTACATATGCTATTTGTTTATTTATTTATTTACTTAGTCATTCATTCATTCATTCATTCATTCATTCATTCATTCATTTATTCATTATTTTATATTTTATCTTTATTGGTTTAATTTTTATTTATTTACTCATTTTATATATAATTGTTTATTTATCAATTTATTTAACTATTTATTTATTTACTCATTCAATCATATATTAATTCATTCATTTTTTATTTATTTATATTGATTTAATTTTTATTTATTTACTTATTTTTACATATTTTTTTTTTATTTGTTTCTTTGTTTGTATGTATGTCTGTCTGTCTATTTATTTATTTATTTATTTGTCTCTCTGTCTATCTTTCTGTATGTCTATTTATTTACTTATTTATTTATTTATTTATTTATTTATTTATTTATTTATTTATTTATTTATTTATTTATTTATTTATTTATTTATTACTCGTAATAAAAATTCTCTGAGCTTCAATGATAGACATTTCACTCTATTTATTTTGCAAAAACTAACGCAAAATAATGTCACAATGAACACAACACGTGTCCAATACGTCGTTACTCCATCCAACTGGGCTGTTGTTTCTGACGAGATTCCCCGTCACAACTTCCCACAACATTGGCAACATTTTGTTCGCGGATGGGAACTCCATCGCTACTTGGATCTTACGATATTTGTTATGAGTTATTGAAGTTAAGGTAATGAAATCGTGGAACTAAATTCAAACGAAGACATGAAAGAATGGAAAAACTCTGTGAAATGTCAACGATTGTTTTTCAGTTTTACATTACTATTTCCAAAGTATGAAGTTTACAAGCGCTGTTACTTTAAGTTTCTGAACCTACCTTATTGTCTACGTTGTAAGACGGGGAAGAAGTATTGTCGTTCATCTTATAACCGCAGGTAATATCGAAGCAGAAGCCGTCAGGAGGATAGTAGCTGCCGTATATAATACTTGTGAATATATCTCCTGCTTCATCTGTAAATGAAATTACAAGTTAACCCGTATTCCTGCGAAAGGCAATATTGAAGATATTTTATTCGCATTTGTGTTTGCCATTCATCAGCGCAGCCATATCCGAACGTCTGGACTGCGACATTGCATATCGAGGATGTCGATTTAAATTCAGTATAATTGAAGTGAATTTTTTTCGTGGACAAAGACGGCATTATTGCATATTTTCTTTGGAATATATCCGTTACCTCTACCAGTACCACTTTTCCATTCACTAAGCATTCATTAATGCCGTCTCGTCCTTTAGTACTGACAAAAAAACCTCCGCATTCTACTCCCACCCCTACCGTGTACGTGTGATGTGATTCGCCTGTAATGTGTATTCCTGTTTTCAGTGGTGTTCATGTTACAGTCGTAGCCACATCGTGATCACATAACAAATAAGAACTCGTTTGCGATGTATGAAAGCATTTCAGAGTTGCAGCGAAACGACAATGCTTATAGGAATAGCTATTTTGTGAATAAATGAATGAATGAATTTATTTTATTTTATTGGGTTATTTTACGACGCTGTATCAACATCACAGGTTATTTAGATATTTAGAGTCTGAATGAAATGAAGCTGATAATGCCGGTGAAATGAGTCCGGGGTCCAGCACTGAAAGTTACCCAGCATTTGCTCGTATTGGGTTAAGGGAAAACCCCGGAAAAACCTTAAACAGGTAACTTGCCCCGACCGGGATTCGAACCTGGGCCACCTGGTTTCGCGGCCAGACGCGCTGACCGTTACTCCACAGGCGTGGACGAATGAAGGAATTAATTAATTCATTAATTAATGAAGTGCATTTATTGCTACATAATAATTTATACAAACTCACGTACACAAGATCCTTCGCACGAGCCTGTATGGTTATTCGTGCTATAATTATGCACAGTTTGCATTTTCAAGAAAACAGAAAGAATACTATTAATAATAAAATAGTATAACAACAATAATTGTTATTATTGCTACCGTTATCATTAACTACCACCATTACAACTAATCTAACTTCACAGCAAATTTCACAAAAATAATAAAAGTAAAATAAATGTAAGATAGAAAGAAAAAATCACAGTGAAACATATATACATACAAACAAATCAATTCATTTCCTTATTAAAATTGCAATAAATAATCCAAGTAATAATATAAGACATAAAAAACATATACACACGCAATAAAAAGAATAGAAAATAATAATACACAATAAATACAAAAAGAACATTATCCCCTAATTTTGTGTCTTGTATACATACTTTAGTTACTAGCATAGCAAGGGAGGGAGATGAGGTACTGACTGCAAACCCAACTTCAAAACGTGAGGGCTTTAATGGAATACATTGTAACGTTTGTTTGCACCGACTAATATTCATACGATACTCCGTTCCACCATCCTCGTCATCTGCAATGGTCTATTACAGTGGTCATCAGCACTCGCTGAAATGGGTAGAGTGCATGGAGGGTAAGGAACTCTGCTCCGTCGTGCACAAAGGATAGAAAGAAAGCATACCCGCCAGCAGCGACGATTGCATGCTAGGGCAGTGTCTTGTCCGCGGGTAAGAGATGCTAGCCCCAGCGTGCAGTGTTTTGATGACCACTGTTCTATTGGATACTATACCACTAAATCGATGTTCGTGGGACCCAACCCGGCCAGGAGAAGCACTTTTAAGGACAGTACATCGTTCTCTTCGATTAGAAAGTGAAAATGTGTGGCAAATCTCGTAGATGTAGTCTACTTTGAGTTTTATTAAGAGGACTACAGATAAAAATGAACGCCTATTTTCATATCACGTGAAACTTCAACTATGAATATACCAACCTAGTAGAGTGGCACATTTCGATGGCAGATTTGCTCATATTGAAACATTATCGTCTGCTTGAATGAAGTAGTGTGTCGTGAAACTTACCAAGATTAGCACTGCCTTCCCAGATCAGTTCTGCGGTTTGGCTTTCTAAACGTTTGTCTTTATCTTGATAATCCAACCGTGTAAAAAATAGGCCGTCATATCCCATTCGAGCAAATATTGAGGCCATCTCACGAGAGTGTCCAAACGGGTCGATCTGCCAGCCGACATGGGGACGTCCGCAGACCCCAAAAGTGTCGTTCAGCTTTCTGGAACATAAAAGTTATACCGTGCAACTTTTGTGTTAGCTAAAACATTGACTAAAATTATATGACATAAATCAATTTAATTTTTCATAGGTATTTTACCACACCGAAGGTTTGTCTCTTGCCTCAAAAGACATTTTCATTATTTGCAGAATCTTGTAAAACAGTTTTGAGTTCAAATTTTTAATCTAATTAATTCTTCATTTAATTGTATATATTCTTTATTCACAAATGACAAAAAATTCATTTCCTAGAATTATTCTTTCGAAAGGTGGTTCACGTGAGTAATTCGAGTTCAACACCACACTTTTTATTCAGTCCGAAGTTCGAGTGAAGTCAACATCTTTGTAGAGGTACGTCATTTCATTCGATTTTTCTTTTCGGTGATCGATTTAAGTACAAGTTTTCACGACCATAAGCCAGTAATGAAATTAAAAAAAAAAATTAGTTTTGTAGGTCGTTGAGTTTTATTTTTTGTTAATTCTTCTGAAATTTTCACCCATTTTTACATAGAATAGAAATATTCAATGAATAAAACGATAAGACAAGAAAACCACTGAAAAAAATCACGATAATAAGAATAAAAAGTTAAAAAATAAAACAAAAACAAAATGAAAGTAAGAGAGAAAGGAAGAAAGGAATGAAAGCCGACAAAAGAAAAGGGAAATAAACGAAGAAATGAGAAATAAATAAAAGACGAAAGTGAATTGCAGGAAAAAACAACGAAATAAGTAAGAAGAGAAAGAAGAAAAAGACAGTAATCAAAGTTTAGGAAATATGATAACAAAAGGCACAGTAAATATAAATAGGCCCACAATACGAAAAAAATTAAGAGTCGGAGTAGAAGGTAGGACTAACTGAAAATAGGATGAGATATACAAATTGCATGCAAATTGGTGTCAAATATTCTGGGGACGTGATGCTATCAAAACACTCTGAAATGACTTTCATATAAACAGAACCAAGGAAATTCTCATTTTCTGATTTAGTAAAGAGTTTGTGCTTATATTGATTCCTGAACAGCAGGTACCTCAAATTGCTTTCATTCTGTAACTTTTCTTTGGAACAGGCGATGAGATTTATTTTCTTTTGTATGTTTGTCGATACGATGGTTTCCCATAAACGAATTGCAACATTTAATGAACGACCTATCTCTTGGAATTTATCCGCCGAATATGGTACCTACATGAGGGCGCTCCAGCTCGCTTTAGTCTGAGAGTTCGTCGTCATTTAAATCGCCATTTTCCGCAAAGATGGATTGGTCGAGGGAGATCCATTGAATGGCCTGCCTTGTCACCAGATTTAAGTGCAATGGATTTTTATCTCTGGGAACATTTTAAGTCCGTAGTTTATGCAACTCCTGTCTGTACCTAATGTTGACGTTCTGAGAGAGCGTACCCTAAATGGATTTGAAAAGATAAGAAATACTCGAGGAATTTTCAACAGAGTACTCCAGAGCATGGCATGCAGATTCAGGGGATGCATCGGCGCATGAGAAGCCACTTTGAGAAAATTTTCTAATAAGTTTTTTTGTAATAACCTGCTGAATATCACTTGTGCTGTGAGTTTGTTTGTTAGTAATGAAGTAGTGTAACTCTGAAACTAAATATTTTCAGGACCATGTTTATATCAAACGTAGTTAGGAATACTCCCCCAAAATATTTGACAGCAATTTGTGTACATCCTGTATAATAAATGGAGTCATTACCTAAGTGCCCACGTGAACTGATCAATAATGGCGTCGTAGTGGGTAGTTGCTTCATCGTTCATGCTCCATCCTCCACCGATGAACTCCAGACGTCCCTGGCTTACCAAATCCTTTATTTGCAGTTGCCTCTCTGGAGTCTGCTCCAACCACCATCTCCAGAAGTAGACCGTCTCCACATAAATGAACCTGGAAATAACTTGAGCCTCAAGATTGGTTTCTCTGCATTAATATTTCCCATTTATTTGAAAATTATTTTCCTAATTAAACTTATGTATTTTATTTCCCATTACACTTCTTATGTTGTTGTTTAGTCAACTGTCCGAAGACAGGTCTGAACCCCACAAGTGATACCAACATGGCACCACTTAAGAGGCAACTAGGTCAGGAGATAATGGGGTAGGATGGCCAGTGTATTTCCCCTCCATTGCATACATCGCCGACTAGATACATATTACACTAGTCAGACTTCAGATGCATGCAAACACTTGTTCTTCCACTGACACATATCGTCAAGTGAGATGTACTGTCTGATAATGTAGATGTAAATTTCAGCAAGAATCTCAATCAGAGAATATGATATATGATATATTTATTTGTCAGTCAACTTTACAATTCACAGTTACGGTGGACCTTCACATTTCTGTTTTTCAATCCACCATCCCTTTAATACATACAACTCTTTTCTATCAATGTATTCTTTGCCGAGTATTTCTTGATTACTTTCTAATGTTCTGTTATAACTGAATTGCTCTATGTCCTTCCCTCTCTATCCTCTTCTATTCTCTCCCTCCTATCTAGACTGTCTCCCTTCCATTTCTCGCTCACCTATTAAATATTGCATATTCCTTCCTTAATAATTTGCATTATTTATTTATTTTCTTCCAGCTATTTTCTCCTACATTACTTGTTGACTTTTCCTTTACTCTATTTTACAACACTTACATCACTTTTTTTTCTATCCTCTGTTTATTTATGTATTGATCCCTTTCTCTTCGCTTCACTCTTAAATTTCCTATTGTATTATCTCTTTCCATATATTTATTTCTATAATACTCCTACAGTTATAGTACCCCTGATACTACTCCCAACTCATAACATTGAAAAACATGAAATATCTAATTCACTTAATTATACTTGCAATTTCTCTCTCATTCCACTTCTCATTTGTTCAGATTTTTTTTTACTTTAATTCTCTTGTATAATCAGAGAATATATACTTCTCATTTGTTTTATTTATTAACTTGTTGCATATTTATTTATTTACTTATGTACAATAAATTATTTGCATATTATTGATAATATATTTCTTCACTATTTTATTCATCATTTTAATTTCATATGTATCATAAATAACAGAAGAACATCTAATACAAATGAGTCTTGTCCATAAAACCTTTTGTCATCAACATTCTTCCAATTCCTTTTAAAGTGTTTATGATTCTACGTCTATTACGTAGAGAAATATTTATCAGTCTGTCACCGTTGTTAATAGTGATATTTTGGACTGCTTTCACTGCATATTTTGCATTATGTGTTAGTCTTTCATTTTCTTTCCTGTATTGGTATTTATTTTTTTTATCTAATTCCTAAAACGATTTTAGGAGGCGCACTAGACCTTAAAATTTCATTTTGATAGCCTATATCAGCGGTCATCAGCACAATGCACCCTCGGGCTAGCGTCTCTAACCCGCGGATAAGAGACCGCACTTTGGTGCATCCGTGGCTGCTGGAGAGTATTCTCTCTCTCTCTCTCTCTCTCTCTCTCTCTCTCCCGCACGACGGTGCATATTACTATATGCTGCTTAACCGTTACCCATTTCAGCGAATGCTGACGACCACTGGCCTGCATCAATATCGGGTAGTACATTGCGATATCTTGTAACTGTACAAGTGAAGATTTTATTTGTCATTTCGTTCTGAAAAGGAGTTTTACAATGTTACATTTGTTTGAATCAAATTTCTGTACATTTAAAGGACAAAAGTAAAATTCTTTCAATTTATTATCACAATACACTTACCTCTTATATTGTCTGATAGTACTGTCAGTATTCTAAAGCCCATATTACCTCCAGACTGCTAGAAAATTCCCGTTCAGGCTCAAAAAAATCCCTCCCTCTTACCAAAATTACATATTCAGTACAGGTTGTAATAACAGAGTAACGTCTGCTTTGTAATTAATTTATAGCAAGTGCGACAGACAGTGCTTACCACCAAGGGAAGTACTATCATAATAATTATAATAATATATGGTAATTCTCTGTATTTCAAAATATTGTTATGAAGTAATAAAATCTATATGATCTTTTACGAATGGGACATGTCTCTAGAAAACAATGCAGCAAATAAAAATATCGAGTGCAAATAAAAATATGCGTACTCACCAATACACAGCAATAGCCCCGGAAACGTACATTTCCACATTGTCCAACCATAGTAGTAACAAGTACCGATATTTTATTTTCATTTCTGCTGCATTAATATGTTCAATAATAAAATTAACTTATACTGGTTCCATTTCTTTCAAACAATTTCTTAAGAAAACTGAATAGATTATTTTGCAATTCATTTTTTTAGTATTCAGAGAAGTCTGTATTGTACGAGTATATTAAAAGTAATTATTTTCAGTCATTGACTTCACAACATATGTTTAAGGTGTTAAACCTTTACATTACATGTTTAAAAGATATATAAACGTTTTCGTTGAATAGATTAGGTTATTTTGATACGAAAACCATGTGGTAATAAATAAGACGTTCTTGACCTAAACATGATAAATAGGCCTATTCATTGTTGGACACGCGCCTCACAGATGCCTCAGTAACAATAATGTTATGGTTTTGCCTTAATTATTTTTTGGCTGAATATGCTAGCATTTTGTTTATAAGAACATTATTTTGTATTATTTTTTGGGCAACAGAACCGTTCTATTCATATAATTATGTAATGCACAATCTTTGATGAGCGGATAATAATTAGAAGAAGAAAGCAGAAAAAGATATGGATATAATTCATAGATAAATTTATACTACATGTATATTGAAAGTGGTTAAACTGCAAATAATAATAGGGCCTAAAGACGCTTACAAGACTTTTAAAAATTCCGAATTTGTAAGAAAACTATCACCATCTCGGCAAGTACCTAAAGTTACCGTTTTGCGGAATTTTTCCCGCTATCTGACAGCACTGTGACTAAGCATATTGGGAATTAAATTAATAGTTTTCCTAAAACAAGCTGTGAAATATTCTGTATAACACAATTTTTATCTCGAAAAGGAAGTAAAATCGAGCAAAATTTGATTAAGTTACATATATTGTTTCAAATATATAAAAAATTAAGCCCTTGAGATTAATGACATTACTTATGGATCTATACACGTACACATACACACATTATATACAGGGTGATTCAGGAGGATTTACCGCCCTTTACGGACTTTGTTTCTGAAGATATTTTGAGCAAAAAATGTAATATAAACGTAGTTCCTATTCTCAATATTTTCAGAGTTACACTAATTTAAAGTTGTTTGTAAAATACGTTTTTTCTTTAATTTGACGGTAAAAGAATAACAGAAATAGAGAATGAACCCTTCAGAAGTATCATTTCTTTAATTTCCAAATATTATGAAGCTAAAAATTCGCTGTGAACTTCTTAGTTGCTTCCTACAGACATCTTTTCCTATTTTTAACTAGAAAATTACATTATTATTACGCACTTACCACAACAATTATTACAAATCACACCACTTCCACCGACTTAATTATTTGCAGTTCAATGTTGTATCCTAATTTACAGTCTTGGAGAGTTTACAACACATTTTAAAAATATCGCCGTCCGCTTGAGTACACTTGGCCGCACGCTTGTGAACGGCACTCGTCGCTCTACGTAACTGCATACGGCTATCTTTGATTTCCGTAGCGCTCGCGCTGGCTGCTGACTGCACGCTGACCAAGATCACGCGTTCACAGCAATGCGTTCCAATAACGAAACATAACTCTGTAAATATTGAGAATAGGACCCATGTTTATATGAATATTTTGCTGAGAATATCTTTGGAAATAAGCTCCGTAAAGGACGGGAAATCCTCGTGAATCACTCTGTGTGTGTGTACACACACACACACACATGTAACGTCTTACCATGTAACGTGTAACATTTTTCAATTGTGTACCTTACTTCGTACAATATTTTGTGTTGTAGCGATCTCAGATAAAATTTGTGAAATAAAACGAATGCATTAACGATATATAAATGGATCGATGAATTATCAACATTAAGGACTGCTGGATAAATACATGACAAATCTGTCTTCTTTTGCTTTAATAAATAGTTCGAAAGCAATTGTAGACTATCATAAATTGTCTCTGACCGATTTTCTTTTCCATATCACAGTAATAATTTATTATGATAAAAGTATCTGCAGAAATGTCTTACCTTCTTTCCGGATTGGCCAATAAAGCATCCGTCGCTGAGTCCAAAATCCACGTTACATTGGCGTTTTGAATATAATTTTTTACTGAAAAAATGTTAAATAAAAATTTCAGCTTATATCAAATTTTTACAATAATTTTTATTTATCAGACATGTATTTAAATCTAGACCTAGTGAAAGTGATAATAAAATAACGCTATCAATCTTAGAACATAAACAGAGAAAACCAAGTGGATTATGTGGACTTCTATAGACTTCTCCAGACAATGAATCGGTGTGAATCTGTTCATTCACATTTTAACCTTTGTTTGAATTCTTCTCCTCTTTCGATACGTTTTGTGGACTAGTTAGTTTCTTATCTCTCCGATGTTTATATAAACATCAGTAACATAAAAATCCACATACGGGAAAATATCCACACAAAAAGAAAAGAAACTACGTTCTGAGACAAATTTCTGATTATCAAGTAGGAAACGTTGATCGCTCCAAATGTATCAAAATTACGTGTATTAACTTTTCTAACAATAATAGGCCTAGTATTCAACCAATATTTAATAAGCCCAGAATAAATTTTTCGAAATACATTTTAATGATAATGCAGTCTGTGAAAACATTTCAATGTCATTGATTCAGTGCAGTTTGACTCTTCACTATTTCAGTGCAATTTATGTGATAAATAATTATCTTCTCTTTCATAGTGCAGTTTACTGTTTTCAGTGTAATTTACAATCGGTCATGCTATACGACATAATATTTCCTATGCATTTCCGATTAAAGAAACAAGACATTCTCTCTTCCCTCTCTTTGTATCTTCCCATGTTCATTTAATTATATTGATTTTAATAAATCAATAATATAAAATACAATTTGATGTTTGAATTTTGAGGGGGAATATACACCACTGTTCTGCAAAAAAATTAGTGAAATTCATTTTTTTATATCTCAGCTACTATAAAAGCTAAATGAACAAAACTTGTCACGCTTAATATACATAAAATTACACTTTATAAAACACTATTCAGAATATTAAAATAGGGAATAATTAATTACCTGTAAAAATAATATCAAATTTGTATATATTTTTTTACAACCGTAAAGTACAGTATTTACATAATAAAATGTACAATTAATTAAATATCTGCATGATTCTTTTGTCCCGCGCCATGGCGTCGCGGTCAAAGGCATCCTGCCTAGGACTCGCGTTACGGAATGAGCGCTGGTTCTAGTCCTCATGGGGGAAGAAATTTTCTCATGAAATTTCGGCCAGTGTATGGGACCGGTGCCCACCCAGCATCGTGATGCACTTGGGGAGCTACGATAGGTAGCGAAATCCGGTTGCGAATGCCAGCTATAACGGCTGGGGGGATCATCGTGCTAACCACACGACACCTCCATTCTGGTTGGAAGATCGTCCACCTCTGCTTCGGCATGTGGGCGTGAGGCCAGCAGCCGGCTGGTCGGTCTAGGCCCTTCACGGGCTGTAGCGCCACGGATTATTATTATGATTCTTTTACTGGAATGTTTTAAAGACCAACATCAACAGTATGGTATAGGATATTTTACCTGTTCCTTCAAAAAGAATTTTTTCTTAAACGTTACCTTCAATATTAACTTTTCTAAACTAAGGAAAATATTTCTTAAAGGAAAAGGTGAAATAACCTAGACTTTGTTGTTGACGTAGGTCTTTAGAATATTTCTGCAATAGAATTATGCAGATATTTAATTAATTATGAATTTTATTCTGTAAATGCTTTACGGTTGTAAAAATAAGTATGCAAATTTGATATTATTTTTACGGCTTTTATTATTCTGAATAGTGTTTTATAAAGTGTAATGTATGTATATGAAGTATGAAAAGCTTTGTTTATTTTAGCTTTTATAGTAACTGAGATATAGAAAAGTATTTCACTAAATTCTTGTATGCCAATGGTGTCTTTTCCCCTTTAAATCTTGTGTCAGTAATAGGTATACTTGTGCTACTCACATCCATAGAAGTACTCGTCCACTGTCTTCAACCAACCAACGTCATCGTGGGTATGTGCTACCAGATGAACGTTCAACTTATTAGGATCAACTTCGTGACAGGACTGAAAAAATACATAGAATAATGACAGATATGAATGCAAGAACACTTTGCACTGTAGACATTCAGCGCGAAATCACTTAAGTATTCGCGTTTCTCTATGCAGAAATATTAAATTATAAAAAAAAATGAACAAAGTTTTCAGTATTTGTACGAGTAGCTACAATTGTCATAATATTTATTATACATCTTGATTACACAACTTTTAACACTGTATCACTTCGGAATATATATGGTGAGACTTTCCTGTGTTAAATTTCAACGTATCTCGTTTACATGTTTCGTCCTATTTATGGGTCATCTTCAGAAATGGTCGTTGTTGGTCTTGGTGCCACTTGTTCTGTTTCCTGTGAGGGTGTGTTCCTGTGGTATAGTATAGAGTCAAAGAGTGTGTGTGTTTTGAAGTTGAGTTGTGTGTTGAGAATTTCGTTGGGGTGTGTTTTTGTGTGTCTGTATATTTCATATTGTTCTAGTGTGTTAGTTTCTGGCTTTTTGGTTGGATGTGTAGTATTTCCATGTCTGTGTTGATGTCTCTGTGGGTGTGGTTAGCATTTATGATGTGTTCTGGATATGTGGAGGTGTTTTGTAATTTTGTTATGGCTGTGATGTGTTCTTTGTAACGTGTTTGAAACGATCTGCCTGTCTGTCCTATGTAGAAATTGTTGCAGGTCTTACATTTAAGTGTGTATACGTTTGTGTGGTTGTATTTGTTTGTTTGTGTTATTTGTGTGTTGAGATGTTTTTGTAGAGTGATATTTGTTCTATATGCGGTGTTGTAATTTAATTTCTTGAATGAGGTTGCAATTTTGTGTGTGTTTTTGTTTTCGTATGTTATTGTGATGTATTTTTTGTGTTCTTGTGTTTGTGTGATGTATTCTTATGTTTTTTGTGATTATGTTTTGTCTTATGTATTATGTTGTCTATTATGTTAGGGTTGTATCTGTTTTCTTGTGCTATGTATTTGATTGTGTTTAGCTCTTCGTTGTAATCTTGTTGGTTCATTGGTATGTTGAGTAGTCTGTGTACCATTGTTCGGAATGCAACTTGTTTGTGTTGTGTGGGATGGTTGGATGTGTTGTGTATGTGTGTTGTTGTTGTTGTTTTTCTGTATACTTTGAATGTGTGTTTGTTGTCTACTTTTCTTATTGTGATGTCTAGAAAATTTATGGATTTGTAATACGTTGATTTATTATACGTTAATATAGTTGATATACAGTGTGTTTCATAAACGGTCTTGCGAATTTTATGAATAACTACAACCAATATTTAAATTGGACTCCCAAGATATACAGATTATTTAATGACGCATTGAGATGGACTACTGCCGTCCACTAGGGAAGCATGCCGTCTGAAGTTTGGTATCGGTATTTAAAAACATCGGGGGTTTTACTTCTATACGGAATAGTTTTATTCCTTATAACGTAGGTGAACTTCAAATTCTTCTTAATACAGGCAAGTAAAGTGGGTAGGCATTAGACACACACACACCTTAATACATTTACTCTACAGCCTATATAAAATACTGAAAACGAAAGTTCATCCCACTTAAGAGCATTTTAATAATATTTCCAGAAAATAAACTATAAACAGTAATACACGGAAATATTAAATTAAAAAGTGAAAAATTTTGTATCCTACGTAGCATGGAAAATAAATTTAAGTTTTGCAATGCGAGTAAAGCTTATGCTGAAAATAGGCTACTCATCTGTTAACTTCGTGAAATTTAGTTCTTTAAACACTGAAATGACTGCATAAACGCCATTTACTGAGATAGTTGAGAGAGAATTGATTCAAGAGAAATAACAGAACCCGGTATACTTACCCCCTTTGGTCATTTTCACTATTTAAGTATACATTCATTCAATGCCGGTGATCTTAACAAAGTTCGTAAAACAGTGAATTCAAGAAAACTTTCCCGGTGTTTCTGTGCGTTGACCAGGAGCAGGTCCCCCCTCCCCAATCGCCGCTACTTTCATCCACGAATTCATTGTGTTTCACCGGATTAAAACTTATGTATTATTACATTAATAAATTTAATTAGTGTTCAAAACTGGGCATTTCTATTTTATTTATAACTTACTAAAGATGCCGCTTCGATTATTCTCAAGAGTTCGTCTCCCCTTGTCTTCATGCCTGTTCAGTGCCATAATGCTTAGTTTATTTCATCACTCCTGACTGCTATTTATGTTATCCCTCAGGTATCAGCGTTTTGTGCACGTGCTAAGAGCGCGGGATTGAGGGAAAGAGAGAGAGAGAACAACTTGAACGCTTCATGGTTTGTGAATCCCCGTCCGCCGAAATTATCTGTGACAGCCTTTAGTCTGCCCTTGACAAGTCGCAGTAAACACACACAGTAGCTCAGCTAAAAATAAGTACAGTTTATTACGTTGTGTTGTGTTTTGCAATGGTTGAATATTTAGAACGTGTAATATATTTTGCAAAAGCGTACATAGGGAAAAATATGTCGGATGGCTGAACAAGAGAAAACTTGAGACGTAAATTTCCTGCTCGACCTGTTCCATGTGGAAAAACAATATAGGGTAAAGGTTGGTGATAATGTGATGCTAATAATATTATGATAGTACTCTTTGAGAATTTTTTTACAATTTCACTGAGCGAGAAAAGGACCGCATTTGTGCAGAAACTTGTCCACGGCAATAAAACGTATTACTTCTAAAGCTGAAGGTGTGGATAATATTAGTATAATATTATTGAAGAAAATATTGAACATAATACTGCCGACATTAACACATATATTCTACGCCTCACTCATAACTTCTACCTACCCGAACCTCTGGAAGAAAGTCTTTATCCGTCCGATCCCTAAAATCAAAACCCCATTATGTGCAAATGCTTTCCGTCCAATTAGTATCCTACCTGCTCTATCAAAAGCTCTGGAACGTATTGTTCACAAACAACTAATGGACTATCTAACCGAACATGCCTTATTGGATGAATACCAATCCGGGTTCAGAAATGGACATAGTACGACTACAGCACTACTAAAAGTGAATGAGGATATACGTGAAGCCACGGATGAACGTAAATTAACATTACTGACATCACTTGACTTCAGTAAGGCATTTGATACAGTTGACACGGACCTTCTATTATGTAAATTAAGACTTCTGAATCTTTCTGAAAGGTCTGTTACTTGGTTTGAATCCTACCTTCGCGACCGTCAACAATGTGTCATTGCATGCGATTATTCTTCAAAATGGTGTGTCGTGAAATCTGGAATTCAACAAGGTTCAGTTCTCGGACCTTTACTCTTCATGATCTATATTAATGACGTGACTGATATGATAAAACACTGCAAATACCATATGTATGCTGACGACTTGCAAATTTATTTGCATTTCCACCCTGACGAGACTAGTGACGCAGTAAACAAAATAGACGAAGACTTGAATTCGATTTCACTGTGGGCACACAAATTTGGATTAAGGTTAAATCCAGAGAAATCGCAAGCAATCGTAATGGGACATAATCGTCTACGAAGCACTCTTGATAGTAGTACTATACCACATATAATATTGAATGGGATTATTGTTAAATACAGTGAAACCGTTAAAAATCTTGGCATTTTTATGGATAGCGATCTAAATTGGAATACTCAAGTAACACACATTTGCAAAAAAATATTTTCTCAACTTCACTCCTTGTTTCATATGAAAGAATTTCTACCACTTAGTTTAAAAAGAATCTTATTCAGACGCTTGTAATGCCCCATTTTGATTATTGCGATTCCTTGCTAACTAATGTAAGTTCACTCTTAGCTGAGAGACTACAACGTGTTTATAATGTGTGCATACGATTCATCTGCAATACTCGTAAATATGACCATATAACACCTTCCTTCCAGTTACTTTCATGGGTGCGTCTGAAGGAACGAAGAACAATACATTCACTCTCTCTTCTGTTTAGAATCATGTATACTTCTACTCCGAAATATCTGTTATCGCGCTTTCAATTTCTTACAACTATTCGAAACCGATATCAAGCACTTCTTTCTATCCCTCATCATAGAACGTCTTTATACTCATCTTCCTATACTGTAGAAATACCTAGCCTCTGGAATTCGCTACCTAATGATGTCAGGGACTGCCGGACTTTATCACAATTCAAAATTAAATTGGAAAATTTTGTCTTAGTTAATGTTTTATAGGTATTGCTAGAAGTATTGATTTGTGTTTTTTTTCTTTTTCTTTTTTAACCTAGATTAAAATTGCAAGTTTCTTGTTTATGTTAGTTAATTAGTTAGGATGGAATTAATTATGAGACTTAATCACTCATTTAAAGTTTGTGTGACTGCAACCTGTATATTTTTGTGTGGCTTTACTTTGTTTATAGTGTTTTTTTTCTCTCTCTCTTTATTTCTTGTGTAGCTTTACTTTGTATATTATAGTGTATTTTTTTCTGTTTATTTCTATTATTGTATTTGTATTCCTGGTGTTGTGGAAGAGAAGGCCTGATGGCCTTAACTACACCAGAATAAATAAATAATACGTTGACGCAAAAAACCGATATTCCTCTCGCTCAGTAAAATTGTAAAAAAAAATCTCAAAAAGAACTATCATAATATTATTAGTATCACAATAATATTAAACTTTACCCTACTAAATTTAGTGAATAGGGGTAATGAAATAGGTTGTGTAAATAATGTAATGTGAATAATTAAGTAAGTAGATATCAGACATTCCGACGAAGCCCTCGAATGCAAACAGTGACCGTAGAGAGGGGATCTACCACTGGGCGGACGACAGAAACACCGGGAAAGTTCCAGAGCTTTAACAGTAAGCAATGGAAATTCCACCGCTGGCTGTGGGGTAATGGTTAGCACGTTTGGCCATGAAACGAGCGGCCCCGGGTTCAAATCTTGGTTAGGCTTTTTTCCGGGGGTTTTCCTCAACCAATTGACGCATAATTTGCTGGGTAACTTTCGGTGTTGGACCTCGGTCTCATTTCGCCATCATTAATTCACATATCATCATCATCATCATCATCATCATCATCATCATCATCATCATCCTCTAATTCTGATTGTTGTCTTATACAATGTAAATGTCCTTTTATTAAAGAGTCCTCTGAAGTTAAGTATTTGGGCATAATTTTCGATAATCATTTAAAATGGAACCAACACATTAATTAGCTTTGTAATAAATTACGTAAAATAGTATATTAATTTGTTTTATTGAGGAATTACTTGTCAATAAGTTTATTACGCACAATATATTTAACTTTATTTCAATCGGTAATTATGTATGGAATTATAGAATGGGGTAGCTCATTTAAATCTAATTTTAATCCACTTTATTTATTACAGAATAAAATAATTAAAATATGTCTTCATAAACCTATTGATTTTCCATCTCAAAATTTGTTTTTAGACTTTGATGTACTTAACGTAAGACAAATTTATTATATTGTATTAATACAATTCATACATGACAATCGAAATAATTTTGAATTGTATTCTCATAGTTATGAAACAAAAGGTATGAATTCTTTAAGAATGTTTGAACCAAAATGCAACACTTTTACAGTATTTAATCATAGTAGTAATTTAGGCCCAAGAATATATAACAAATTTATATTTAAATATCCTAATCTTGTCAATTCTAATAGTTCTAATATTAAATTTAAAAAAGTTATGTAAGGATTTTATAAAAATTGAAAAATTGTAAATTTAAATTCATATACTATAATTGCATAGTAGACATAAGACAAATTGTGATGTATAATTATTAATTTCAATTCAGGAATCCGCCCCTGAGCACGAGTTCTCCTCTTTCAGGGGCTAGCTAAAGTTTTTTGTGTATATATTATATTTTATGTAACAATTATTAGCAAAATAATAAATAAATAAATAAATAAATAAATAAATAAATAAATAAATAAATAAATAAATTGACGCATAATTTGCTGTGTAACTTTCGGTGTTGGACCTCGGTCTCATTTCGCCATCATTACTTCACATATTATCATCATCATCATCGTCATCATCATCATCATCATCATCATCATCCATACAATAGCCCGGGTTAAGTTCACGGAGTGCTGTACTTGTACAAGAGCGCTGCCGTCCGCTACCCAATCATTCACAGAATAGGAGTGGTAAGCACAATAAGCCTCAGGCTGTAGTGCAAGCCTTCAGGTCCCTCCTCCGTACAACAGAGAAAAGAAACAATGGGAAAGGGGTCAGATTGCTTCATAAATCAGCTATGAGTAATACGAAGTTTTAAATTCATCGGTAACTAAAAGTTTCAGTGGAAGGGTTTCATAAATTTAACAGTGAAGTTCCGGTCTCATAATGATAATAATAATAATAATAATAATAATAATAATAATAATAATAATAATAACAGTAATAATGATGATAATAATGATAATAATATTAATAATAATACTAATAATAATTTTATTTATTTATTTGTTTGTTTGTTTATTTCTTTATTTATTTATTTTTATTCATTTATTTATCCATTCATTCATTTATTCATTCATTCATTCATTCATTTATTTGATGGACAACAGCCATTGGCCAATAAAAGTCAAGCACAGTGGTACAATTAATAGATTAAAATGAACAACTATGGTACAAATTAACTTGTGTTAACAACAAAATAAAGAACATAGATTACAATAATTAATTTACAAGAATTAAAAATATAAATTATTAGGGAAAGGAGTTGATTCTTACTACCAATTTGTGTACAAGGATTATGCAAATAATATTAGCAAAGACATTGCCATATTCTAATACTTCTATACATTGAATGTTCGAAATCGCCTACATGTAAGTTAGCATGTTTAATACATCTAGAGACCGGCGAGGAAGATTTAGAATTTCTAATAGAGTTTTTGATGTCTCGTGTCCTTCACAGGCACGAACGCTGACACTGTTTAAGGACCTTACATAAGAATAAGTAATCGAGATCATGACGTCTGGCATACAGGCTTCGACATTTAAAGTGCTCGCATTTTTTATCATAGTTATACTCAGAGTTATTAGGCAGGAATCGGTACGAACATACTTACTGGCTTTTAAGAAACCCGGACTTTCATTGCCGCCCTCACATAAGCCCGCCATTGGTCCCTATCCTGAGCAAGATTAATCCAGTCTCTACCATCATATCCCACCTCCCTCAAATCCATTTTAATATTACCTTCCCATCTACGTCTCGGCCTCCCCACAGGTCTTTTTCCCTCCGGCCTCCCAACTAACACTCTATATGCATTTCTGGATTCGCCCACACGTGCTACATGTCCTGCCCATCTCAAACGTCTGGATTTAATGTTCCTAATTATGTCAGGTGAAGTATACAATGCGTGCAGCTCTGCGTTGTGTAACTTTCTCCATTCTCCTGTAACTTCATCCCTCTTAACCCTAAATATTTTCCTAAGAACCTTATTCTCAAACACCCTTAATCTCTGTTCCTCTCTCAAAGTGAGAGTCCAAGTTTCACAACCATACAGAACAACCGGTAATATAACTGTTTTATAAATTCTTACTTTCAGATTTTTTGACAGAAGGCTAGATGACAAAAGCTTCTCAACCGAATAATAACGCGCATTTCCCATATTTAGTCTGCGTTTAATTTTATCCCGAGTGTCATTTATATTTGTTACTGTTGCTCCAAAATATTTGAATTTTTCCACCTCTTCGAAGGATAAATCTCCAATTTTTATAGTTCCATTATCGGTACGAACATAATGAAATAAATTTCCTTTGAAAATTTTCCAGTTTTGCCAAATCAGAACTAGCAATAGAGTTCCAAACTACAGATGCATATTCCAGTTTCGATCTCACTAATGTATAGTATAGTACTAAAAGGGAGGTGTTGAAAAAGAATAAGTAATTGACCGAATTATTCCTAACATTCTTATTGCATGCTTATAAATATTACTATTATTACTACTACTACTACTACTACTACTACTATTATTATTATTATTATTATTATTATTATTATTATTATTATTATTATTATTATTATTATTTATACTGGCAGAGTTAAGGCCACAGGGCCTTCTCCCAGGTCACATATTTCTCGTACATGGAACACTATAAAGTACTAAAGTACCGAAGTGTCTACTAGGTGTATCAATTGACATTGTAGTACTCACATTATATCCACAGGTGGTTGCAGGTATGCTAGGCACGAGAGGGATCCGCCTCACTTTACCGTTGCAAAGAGCGAGAATCAAGATTAGCACTGCTGTAGTAAAGTCTCTGTACCTCCACATGAGCTCCATAGCTAATGGAATATACCGATTCCTTCCGAATAATAAATAGAAATGTTTTAAAGGTCTATCAAGATTCGAGTATTGTGAATGTTGTGAACTGTGTCCAGAACATTTAACGTGATGTGATAATGTGTTATTCTATCTCTAAATAAACAAATGCAGGTTTATTGAATTTTGTAAAGAACTTTGATCAGTTTCGTGGTCGAATGTTTGTATTTCGATTGGAAGCACTTAGGGTGGTAAACAATTGTTATATATACTGTATCGAAAATTTTCCACCACCTGCCTGATTTTAGAATTGAAAATGACAGCTTTCCATCCGTTCTTTATTTTCAAAGTCTTTCATAAAATGTAATTTCAATTGTTTTTTATCTCCTCATATAAATATTAGTTTTTAAACTGAAATTTTACAATTATGTTCCATATATGTCGTTAATAATAATAATAATAATAATAATAATAATAATAATAATAATAATAATAATAATAATTGACACGGAAATTTGAAATGTGCACGTTACCTTTGTCTGAGAGAAATTATTTACACTATTGTAGCTCAATTGAGGAAAAAAAATCTGCCACGACTTTACAATTATTTTGAAGTTCCTCTGAGATATTCAAGCGAACTTTAATACAGTGTACAGGGTTGTTCCCGTTCTCTGATAACGAATTTGAATGACATCATGTGCGTCAGGAGTCACACGACAGCTGAACTGTGGCGCGAGATGATAGACCAGTAGTGAGTGCTCTCATAGTCAGGGTGCACGACTACTCACAGCAGAAATTTCCAAGAAAATCGAGCCTTTTTGGGAGGGGTACATTACGACCATTTCCAATGCCAAGTACAGTTAAGTGAAAATAAAAGAAGCCTGCAATAAACGAGGTTTCGTTATTTCCAAGAAAGGCATCTTCTGTGTACTTAATAAGTTGGTAAAGCGCGAATGGAATTAATTTGTATCATCTCGTGGGGTGCGGCGACTTGTGACGGGGGGATGGGTTTGCTTGCTTTTTCCACTGTGGAATTAATCCCATCCGAGCTTTGCCATTCTTATTAGGTACACACAAGATGCCTCTCTTGGAAATAACGAAACCACGCTTTTTGCAGGCTCCTATGAGTTTCATGTAACTGTACTTGGCACTCATAAAGTTTCCATATTGATATCTCCAGTTACATTGATGAGGAACATTGATGTCCACAAATGTTTACCCTAGTATCATCTGGCTACAACATTTTAAGAATGAAACTAACAAAACAAAATTTTATTGCAGGTAAACTTGGGCACTCATAAAATTTCCATATTGATATCTCCAGTTACATTGATGTTGTCATGAGGAACGCTGCTGTTGATTTTCTTTAAAAACGACTTCAGTGCTGGAAAAAGCTCAATGTGTTCTGTAGCTAGCAGAAACAAAATCTCCAGTTACACATACACACTAGAGATGAACAAAACTAACTGCCGCTCTCGCTCGCTGTGTTCGTTGCATTTGTCTTTCGAGTCTCGTCTCGTCATTCTCGTGCACTTCGAGTTCGCTCGTCATTCTCCAAATAGCATTTGGTCGGCGTGGAAAGATTTCGTAACTTTGAATATCATACATAATTGAAATAAATAACATCACGAATGTTTATGTGATACAAAAAGACAAAACAGAACAGTATCTTACAGAGGTCTGTATCAGACGTTTTCGCTAAAGCGTCAAGTAGTTCATAGCATAATCCGATAGGTAGCGCACATGCATGATGGGTAAAATTGTCACGAGCGATAAATCCTCGAATGGTATAAGCCGAGCGTTAGACATTCGTTCTTGTTACAGTGATGAACTGTGTAGTAACATCATAGATGTTTATCATTTCAAAACTTTGCAGTGTTCAATTGTCCATAGTACAACTACAAAACTTGTTTTAAAATGTAATATAAATGTCGTAGGTATGTGTTTTTTTTTTTTTTTACACACAGGAGTGATTTTGTTTTTGCCACATCTGATAGATGCTATTGGATGTAAATGTAATTATTATAAACGGAGAACACAATCACGATAATGCAAGAACTCTATCAAGTTGTTTTCTAGTAATAATAATAATAATAATAATAATAATAATAATAATAATAATAATTAGTGTATCAATCTTTGCGTCTGTAACAGTTGTGCAGCATGATTATTCGTTTTATTATATTTTCTGTGACGTTATCTCTGTACTAATATTGTTATTAATCTACTGCTTTATCAATAATATTTTGTGAAACGTTCCTACATTGTCGCAGTATATAGGCGGAACACTATGTATGGACCTATCATATTATATATGTGGTAAATCAAATATTGAATAATTATTAATTAGCAATAATAGCTGTATAGGCCTATCGAAGTTTTTCATACTATTTTTATTTATAACTTCATGTTCCTGTTTTGGGACGTTCCATTGACTGTTCCATTAAACTTTTGTCATAAACGCAGAAAATAAAGCCTTATTTTTACCGTGTGAGCAAAACATATGTGTATCTTATCTGTCGCCTTCCATACAAGATAAGACATGTCGGTGAGATGACCTTGTACTGTGCTTCTATTTATTACGAGCGTATCACGACCGATCGTATCTCACTCGAGGGTGCGACACTCGACCGAGTTCAAGCGAGCGATTTAACTCCAATGCAGCACTCTGGTATCTTAGCTATCAAAATGCTCTGGGTCTATTATCAGATATTACCTACGATTATATAAGTAGAAAAAAAAAACAATTCTCAAATAAATATGGATTTCTAAGAAACATAAAACATAACGCTAAATAAAACGTTAATATATATTTTTTTACTTGAGATTGTAGACTTGATCTAAAATATACGAAAAGAAAAATCCTGGCCTTTTAATAAGGGCCTAGTAATTAAATAAAGATTGGGGACGGATTATTACACACTGAAAGGTAGAGATGACGTTTCAATTAGGCTACTTGATTGTTTATACATATAGAACAGTTGCCAAAACAGATAAAAGTTCAGTCTGGTCTGTGAGTATAAACAACTATGACGATTCAGGGATGCTTGACGTTCGAGACTTCACAATTCCCGAAGTCTTGAAATGCTCACAAGCAGTCTTTACGTCAACGACGCGATGTAGTCAGTACTGTCTTGCGGGTTTTCGGCTTTGCGGGCGCTGTTACTGTTTTTTTTTTTTTCATTTTGAAAAGGTGGTACCTCAGGTTAAATATGGTATTTAACCTACCTCAGCTGTATTTTAAATATTTATTTAACATTTTAATATTTATCACTATTTTAATTCTCATGCCAAGCTACCATGGGTAACTACTATAATATGTAAATGCAATTTTAACAGCAAGACTTTTAACGCACAGCAATCATTTGTATCAAGCATGCTCTTAATTTACTTGTTTTCAACTTACATAACATATGGGACATAATATTTTCCACATGAAGAGTCAATAGCATAATGTCATTTTGTTTTCACATTACATTCTGTGCACATTCTTTAACATTTATGATAAAATGCAATACCACAGGGTGATATCTTGACATATGTACATGTATTCCTCAATAGCATAATTTTTCAAACAGAGTAATCATTTAGCATCAAGAATGATCGTAAACTGCTAGTTTAATTTACGTATTATACGGAACACAATACTTTCACATGAATATATAATAACATATGTAATTATTGCATGTCATAATTCCATTTGTGTCCAATTTTAACATTATGATAAAATGAAAATATTGTTCATGTAAACAGCTGAGTCAGTGCACGTCTAATTGTAACATTTATCTAGTCAAGTGGTAAGCATGTTTGTTTGTCCGAATATTACTTCATTCCACTTAATTTTGTATTCAGTATGTATAACATGATACTTATGATGATCTGATGATGGCAAATAATTGCCGAAAACTTTAATCCAATTCAATGAATGTGACATAGTTAATAATTAAGACTATACATTACTTGATAAGCAAGAAGACGGACCCATTTAGCCCATATTTACCTAACTTAGCTGTTACTGTTGCTTTCTCGATCGTTGTTCAGCTCTAATATACACGAACACATTCACACTGGACTGATCAGATGTCTGATATGGATCGGAAAATGTATTTTTAATATGATGCGTCGAAGTATCTGATGACATAATGACCTGAATTTAACATCTCATTATTCCCAATCTTGTAGATTATTTTTTTAAATACATTTTACAAACTTCTGTGCTGTTTCTACTACCGATGTATCATATTAATTTATTTTCTTTTAAATTTTGACGTGATGCATATTAATTGCATTTTGTTACCAGTTGGTTTGGTGGTAGTCTACTTCGCTAACACATATTAATGACCGACTTGGAAAGTTACAGTAGGTTTTCTTATTGTTGATACACAGATAGTAACTGCCGGCTGCCGCCGACCTTTGCCAAGTCTAACAAACTTACCTCTCCTCTCTTCTTCTCCACAGCAAATAGGCTACGACGTTGTTTATCTTAACTTGAGAACCAAGAAACATGTCAACAACGTGGCTTACAGACCACTCATTTTAATTAATTTTAGAGCAACGAGTCATACCGGTACTTGCTTCCATAAATGAATTAAATTTAGTTATAGGCCTAATTATTTGTTCAACACAATCAGTACAAATTAATTAAACATATTCGTCATTTTTTGATCTTCCACATGACTCTGGGTCACTAATATTTGCTTTCTCCAAATGTCTTAATCTTTAACATATTAATTTTATGTCACAAATCACAAGAACATAGTTAAATTCATGGTACCGGTACTAAATGTAATAAATTTAATCATGCATTCAACAGGGACATCATTTTATTTTTACTAACATGTTTAATATTGACTTGCCTATACCTCTGGATCAACGCCGTTTGCTACCCCCTTCCATGACTGGAGTTCGATCATACTGGCATAATATACAAACAAATCACTTTACTAGGTATAGGAGGGAAGAAAAGTAGTTCATCCATTTACGTAAACTAGGAAATATTGCGCTTTTGAGTGATCATTTTCATTAGGTTTTTGTTTAATCAAAATACAGTAAAGTATCAACAATGAGTGTTTTTACTCACGAACTGAGCTGTCCATGTGAACGTATTCATTATGCAGTGTAGCCTATATTATACTGTTTACAGCACATTAGCGTACAATATAAAGAATGAAGTTAAATTGAAAAATAATCATAATATGGATATTTAAACACATTTTTTAAAATGGTGGCCGTTCATTTCGAT
Source organism: Periplaneta americana (assembly GCF_040183065.1). NCBI lineage: Eukaryota > Metazoa > Arthropoda > Insecta > Blattodea > Blattidae > Periplaneta > Periplaneta americana. Next base: position 79,786,826 of record NC_091129.1, on the reverse strand, counting down.
GCAGGCTTCAGTTCTAATGTGCATATATCGCACTATAGACTATTTTACTTAATTCCAATTACCAGTTTCGTCTTTCGTACTAGAAACTGATGTTGAAATAATTCTGTACCTACTCTATAAAAGAGTACCTTACGTACTGAAAATTCAATATTCATTTCTGCACGATCCGAAAACATAAAATTACTCAGACATGCTATCTACTGTCCGTCCAAGTGGATATGTCGTAGAGTCGTAGAAAGGGAGGAAATCACGTGATAGTTAATTACTTAACGGGGCCCTTTTATTTAAGATATTTTAAACAGTTGTATAATATTACGTAGACGTCCAATTCCTAACAGAAATTAATGTTCTCAGAAAAGAGCTAAGACAGCCCAACCACTACCTGGCGAATAAAAGCTGGTGGGGGAAACCGGGATACGACGTAGGCAAATGGACGACAGTACCTGTGCTGAAATAATTCAATATTGAAAGCTGTTTCGTGACTGGAAAGCGCGAACATATTTTTGGAACGCACTGTTTACTATGACCGTAAGGCTACTATGACTGTATATGCGGCCTTGGATCTGTGTGGAGGACGATTGAACTTCATTATTAGAAGGGGTGGGAGTGAAGTAGGCCTACATTAAAAAACTCAGGTGCAATAAATTTGAAGTAAAAATAAAATTATGTCTCTGTATATGTCAGAAACATGGACATTACGACGGAGTGAAGAGAAACGACTAGAAGCATTTGAAATGTTGGTATGGAGAAGAATTGAGCGTGTGAAATGGACAGAGTAAGAAGTGAAGCTATGCTATAAAGAGTGGTTGAGGAAAGAATAATGCTGAAAGTGAACTAATGAGGAAGAGAAATAGAAATTGGCTGCGTCACTACCTAAGAAGAAACTGTCTATCGAAGGATAAACTAGCAGAAATGGCTAACGGGAGAAAAGTTCAGGCTAGAAGATCATACGATAGGAAATATTAATAGGCTTATATGTGGGTCGTATGCGGTGAGTAAATAAGACGAAGGCGGAAAATAAGGAAGATTGGAGAATTCTGGGTTTCCAGCGAAAAAGGTCTACTTTTAGACAGAAAACTATAAATAAATGAATTCTTTCACACCACTCAAACACAGTGCTATTTTTCTTTAAACATATACTGTATTATTTTATAAATCATTGAAATTAAATTATGATTACTTGTATACATAGAGTAAAGGTTGGTAATATTATGATACAAGTAATATTATGATAGTTCTTTTTGAGAATTTATTACAATTTTACTGAGTGAGAGAAAGACCGGTTTTGTGCAGAATCTTGTCAACGAACATTCCACTAATAGGTTGACTCAAAAAACTGATCTTCCTCTCGCTCAGTAAAATTATAATGAATTCTCAAAAAGAACTATAAATTTTACTCATATCACAATATTACCAACATTTACCCCAAATTGTTGACAAAAAAGATAGCTATTTCTTTTTTATAAACTATAGAAATGATCAGTCGTCATTTATTTTTGGTAATTAGAATTTCATGATAATGATGTGGTTTATAAATTATGAACGCGAAACATGTTAAAACTGTTTTAACATAACGTAAAATTGACTGACAAGAAAAGAGATGGATAGAGACAGCAATAGATTACATGGCCGAATAGAATATTGTACTTGTCTTTAAAAGAAGAAGAAGAAGAAGGTGGTGGTGGTGGTGGTGATGGTGGTGGTGGTAGTGACGTCGTTTACGTGTTTCGTTCTCACGTTAGTTTTGAAAACCGTACACTGACGTTCAACGTCATCTGACCTAAGATTGTATGATCATGTAAGAGAACTTTCCAATCACGGCATAAGTCAAAACCAAAGATATAAAATATTAACAAACTTTGAAAGAGTTCCGCTAGATCTCAATAGGTGACACCATTATTGGGACGGTTAAAAAGTGTCAGGAAAAATAATTACGTAGATTAAGCATAAGTTATTATCATAATTGACAAGATCAGCGGTTTTCAGCTAAACCCAGTGCTGTTTTACAATCAGTAGAGTGGGATGAAGAATTGAATTCTATAATGCGGGTTTATTTATGTACGATTGGCGACACTGACTACTATCTTCGCCATCTATTCACAGAAGTAATAACTAAAGAAGCCACACTTGCACCAACAAATTATCGAGCACTATCGATTAGTAGGGTCAGATATCTTTGAACGTCAGTGTACCTACAATTACCGTTGTCACTTATCGAAGAACCTTCGATGTATTTATTACAGACACCATAACTGATACTTCTTATTTAATGCTAGTGATATCTACAAAATTACATTTTATCAGGAGGAAATCCCTAACATGTGCCTTCGATATTCTATTTGTTTCTAAATTCCGAACTATTTCTATTCTTCAGCCACTGAGGTCGATTGTCATGATCGTAGAAGTTCTACAACTTACCGAAAGATGGCAATGTTGAACAAGCAACGAAGAGCGCTGGAGAGGTAGTTCGCCCGCACAGCAAACTTTTTAAAAACTATGAAGCAGTCAAATAAAGTAGCACGTCTCCTCATCTTTTAAATGTGTTGCAGGGAATGCATCTTGTCTTGGTACATTAAAAGCGGAGGACTTCAACCACAAATGGGAGATATCCACGCTTCAAAGAGCAAGGAGTCGGTGTCTTTCGCTTTATTTATATTTGTACTTCGTCTGTGATAATGCATTTTCTTTCGTCTGCCTTAATGTTCACAACTCACTTCAGACACCAGAACAAGAGCGCAAAATGTCATATCATTTCATTCTTTCGTACATCCTTTGATTCATTCACATAGAAATTAACACACTCGTTTATACACTACATTAATACAATCGTTCATTTCGTCTATTGGTTTACTGGTTTCTTCACCCATTAATTTACTTGTTTATTTATTCGTTCATTTATTTACTCAAACATTCCGTTATGCACTCATTCATTCGCTCGTTTATCCAAACATTTATTATTTCGTTAATCTAACAATTCATTCATTCTCATTTTTACCCTTGCATTCATTAAATTGTTCACATGTCATTTCAAGTCTTTATGTCCTCTCGTGTATTTATTATTCAGGCACATATTTAACATACAACTATAACTTAGCATTTCATTCATTCAACTTTCCATTGACTCACTCACATTTTCATTCATTCACTCACTCAGCTTACCATTTAATCATTCATTCAATAACCTTTCCAATCATTCACTCAACTTTTAATATATTCACTCATTCAGTCAACTTTTCAATCACTCACTCAACTATCCATTCATTCACTAAGTCATTTATCTCGCCATTCATTCGATAATTCATTTATCTTGCCATTCATTCACTATATTATTCACCTTTTCATTCTCTAATTGATTCATCTTTCTACTCAGCTACTCACTCAACTTACCTTTCAATCACTAATTCATTTATTTTTCCATTCATTGACTAATTCGTTCATCTTGCCATTCATTCACTAATTTATTCATCTTTTCATCATCTACAGTAGAGCATCGATAATCCGAAACAACTGGGGACGGGGGGTGTTCGGATAATTTATTTTTCGGATAACCGATCATTTACGAAAACAAATTGTACCGGTGTCATAGAAGCAGTATGAAACAAATAAACACTGATATTAAACACAAAACTGTATATTTTGTACCACACGTCTTACAAATAACACAGAGAACTGATTAGCCTAGCTTGACTAGTTCAAAATGGCCTAGAGTTTAGGAAAAGAAGTCCAAATGTTTTTTTTTTTTTCAGGTTCAGAGCTGAGACTCGTTTTTTTTTCCTTTTGCCGCTAAGTCTCGCAAACAGCGCTAGCGGAACTTCTACATGACGCGCGCGCAAATTTGAATTTGCTGACTGGAACGCTTTCGGTTAACCGATGTTTCGGTTGATCGGTATTCGGTTAATCGATGCTCTACTGTAATTGATTCATCTTTCTATTCAGCCACTCACTAATTCATTCTTCTTTCCATTCATTCACTTACTCAATTTTCCATTCATTCACTAATTCATCCATCTTACCATTCCTTCACTAATTTATTCACTTTTTTATTCACTAATTGTTTCATTTTCTATTCAGCTACTCACTCAACTTTCCATTCATTCACTAATTCATTCATCTTTCCACTCAGTTACTCACTAAACTTTCCATTCATTCACTCATTCAACTTTCCACTCATTCAGCAATCTTTTCATTCAGTCACTCAACTTTTCATTCATTCGCTCCTCTTTTCATTCATAAATTGATTCAACTTTCCATTAATTTATTTACCCATTTGTTCACCTTTGAATTCACTCACTTATCTTACAATTCATTTACGCAATAATTCATATTTCCATTCGGTCATTGAACTTCCCATTCATTCACTCACTCAGCTTTCAATTTATTCTCTCACTCATCTTGCCATTTATTCACTCACGTATTTTACCATTAGTATAGCCCGCAGTAAGATATGTGTTGATCCAAAATTTTCGACGGAGAAAATTCTTTCCAATTTCTGGAATATGACCTATGTGATTTAAAAAAAACCAAATATTCACCATCATCACCTGTCTTCACAGCTTCTCTTAGCGCCTTTTCATTATAATTCTCCATACAACCATGTCATTCAAAATCTCTGATTTATGAAATTTTTGTCAGAAAGGGAATTTTTTCCGAAAAGAGAAGTTTTTTTGTCAGAAAGACAAATTTCATCCATTATAGAAGCAAAAGGTCCTGCGATCATCTGATAACCCTATATAAGTAGGAATAAAAAAATAGGAGAAGCTCGCGATAGGAACAGTTTGGATGTAGCGCATGCGCGTACCACTCATACAGTGTCAGCTTGATCCTTACCTGAATTTATTTTCGCGTGTACATTCCAGATCAAATCAAGAAGTTCCCTTCGTGCTCCGGTTACACATCTTTCATATACGAAGGTTAGGTTTGATTACTTTAGGTTTATATTAACCTAATTCGTGAATTCCGCGCATGCGCAGACAGCCAAGATGATCCTGTCGCGAACCGCACGTTAAAAATGAATTTCTCATAATGCTATGCTGTCCCTGCGGTGGCTGAATGATCAGACTTCAAGTTTGTCACGCAGGAGTTTGGGTTCGAGTCCCATAGTGATAGTTGTGGCGGAGAAGTTGGCAGTTGGTTCTTCTCGGTGTTCTCCAGTTTCTCCTTGTCATGTATCAGCATAATTCCATGCGATCTTCATTCCACTATAATTCCATAGCACTCTTCGAGACTTACAGTTGGCTGGATTAGGGACATGCATGAAACCTGGTACTCAGCGAACTTCATCATAGGCACCTCGTATGAACAAGAATGCCTATTTGAGCACCACAGTAAAAGTTCACTCTGGCGATCGTAGCACTAGTTTTGACCGCCTCCTTGAGGAATATAAGTATGATGACTGATAATAACAATCGAGCATACATATATTCATATGGGTGAAACTGAAATAAACGTGTTACGTAGGCTACTCTTGACAATTACGAAGGTTTCAAAACTATTTATTTATCAAAAAGCTTTAAGTAATAGCAGTTTATTATTAGGGCCTACTATTTAAGGCTAGTTCAAAATAAACCGGGAAAGGAAACGACAACGAGTACGGAAATATTTTAAAAATAAATGTATTTAAATGTGAGCATTCACAAATAATATTCACGTTCCCATTCCCGGGCTTCGGCAAGTTTCTCGTTAATTGTAAATGCTCACATTGAAATGCATTTAATTAAAAAAAAATCCGTTCTCTTTCTCGTTGTAGTTCCCGTTCCCGGTTTATTGTGAACCAGCCTTTACATAAATGCGCTGTGTTTTCAGTTTCGTTTATTTTGGTGCATACCGTATAAGGTCCCCGCTTTCTTGGACTCCGGCACCATCTTCCGGCCAATTTCCTGCCAGTATTAAATTTTATAAAAGTGTGAGTTAACTCCGTAACCATTCCAGAAGTTAAAGGTAGATAAACTTACACTCCCTATCGCCATTTAAGCCAGAATCTTACATTCGACTGTCTGCCGTTCTGTCAAAATAGTAGTAAGTTATAGGATATATTCCTTCATTTATTCATAGTTCTCTGCCTAAGGGCAAGTCTTTCACTGTAAACCCAGCATTTTCTAATCTTTCCTATTTTCTTCTCCCCTCTTAGTCTCCGCATATGATCCATATATCTTTATGTCGTCTATCATCTGATATTTGCTTTTTTCTTTCGTTCACCATTACTTCCAATGCACCCTTGAATAGGCAGTTTCTTCTCAGCCAGCGACCCAGATAATTCCTTTTCCTCTTCCTGATCAGTTTCAGCATCATTCTTTCTTCACCCACTCTTTCCAACACAGCCTAATTTCTTATTCCGTCTGTCCATTTCACACGTTCCTTTCTTGACTATATCCACATTTCGAATGCTTCTATTCGCTTCTCTTCACTTAGTCGTAATGTTCATGTTTCTGCCCCGTACAGTGCTACACTTCACATAAAGTACTTCAGTAGTTTCTTCCTTTGTCTTTTTTTTTTCAGAAATTCGCAGACGATATACTCATTTTTCTATTAAAAGCTTCCTTTGCCGTTGTTATCCTCTTTTCGACTTTCTGGCAGCAGCTGATGTTACTGCTTATAGTACACCTCAAGTAATTAAGATATATACAGAGTGTTTCCGGGCTAGTGTTACAAACTTTCAGGGATGATGGTGAAGGGCACATGTATCAATTTGAGATAAGGAACCCTGGTCCGGAAATGACTGAGTCGAAAGTTGTAAGCAAAAATAGTTGTGTGGAAATAGAATTGTGATTTCGCACCATGTGGCCTCCTTCCCTTAACCTTTGGAACAGTCGTGGAAAGATGGTATGGGCCGGATGTCTCCTATGTGGGCACTTGCCACGATACAATCTTTGAGCTTGTTTACTGTTCCCATTGGCTCATCCGTATTCGAAAATCAGGTCTGCATATTCCACTCTCGTGTACTCCTCCATTTCACCAGGACTAATCGACTGGACACTGCAACTTGTACACATATACTGCTATGTACAGACCTGCATATCAGAACCGACCATGTCCGTTACACATTACGCCATCTGCATTGCTTTAGTGTAATTTCCTTTTCCCACCCTTCAGACAGCGCACTGAACGGAATACTGTAGGTAGACAACGTAAATGACGTCATATGAGTACAGTATGTGTAAGATGTACGGATAAATACACATAAATAAGGTGTACAGAGAAATAAAATTACTTCATTTCCACACAACTATTTTTGCTTGTAACTTTCGACTCGGTCATTTCCGGAGCAGGGTTCCTGATCTCAAATTGATGCATGTGCCCTGAAAGTTTGTAACACTAGCCCGGAAACACCCTGTATATTAGTCTTCTGACTTTCTTTTTTTAAAGGCGATTTCAAGCAATTGCTTTTACCGCTTTAACTTATGTTCTGGTATTAGTCATTTCGCATGTACAAATTTCTGCGTCTTTCACAGTGTAATGAAAGAGGTTGTTAAGATAAAAGGTAATAATCTGAACTTTTGTGTTGTTGAACTGGAAATATCAATACCGTGGAATATTTCCTGTTTGATAATCATCATACGTTTAGAGAGCAAGCAGGAGGAAATTTCTTTACCAACTTTGTTCTGCGCCACTGTACCAGAAGAATTAAGTCAATTGGAAACTACAAAAGTCATGGAAGTTCGGTCACATTTCCCGTTGCTGTACGAGACTTTTTCAGGCTAATGGAGACTATTTCAAAATAGCAGAACTTACAGGTTCACGAGAGAGTGTGTTGAAAATCTTGCACACTACGCCATATTTCTTTTACTGTTCATACAGAATTCGGTCCTGTAAGTTACTAATAACCAGGCTTCGCATTTTTGTCACACTGAATTCATCGAGGAATATAGCCTTCTACGGCGGGAGTTCAAATGTCTGCACTCATTGAATAAGTGGCGGTACAGTTGGCCTATGGAGCATATCATGACAACCGTGAAACTTAATTTTAGTGGTTTGCAAATCAAAACGTTTTGAACAAATATGTTTGCCCCTCCATTGATTACAATTGCATTTCAAAATTAATATTCTGATAATAAACATACAATAGAAGTTTTTATACCTATATACAAACGATAATTTACACATATTTATTGAAATAACTACTATTTCAGTGACAAAAAATATACATTCTGAGATATGTAACTGGAACCTTTACCAATTGTCAGTTATCATTAAGCCCCAATCGCTGAAAAACAGTGAAAGGTAGGAAACAATTGCAAATGTTCCGTATGTTTTTTTTTTTACTGCCACAGTGAATTTGAATAATTCGTCGTCTTTCTACCTTTAGTTCCACTTTGCAAACTTTACAGAATATGTCACCATTCATTACACAAAAATAATTATTTCTAAATTCCGAAATAAATAACTGCAGTATAGATATTGGTGACGGCATTTGTTTCCTGGTGCACCTCCTCTATGATTGAATAGGATAACAATGAACTCATGGACATACAAACATACGCAACGTGCACTCCTACATAACGCAAGTCAGAACTCATGAGGTTTTCTAACCTGCTTGTGCCTTTGACTGACGTCATTAATGTACCTGGAGAAACTACTACACCCAATGTAGCTCTTGTGACAAAGATGCGAAGCTTGCTAATAAAGCATTGAACGCAGAAAACTACGAACATGAGGTGGGGCTAGACGTGGTCGCTATTGTTAAATGAGCCACTGAGATTGCTGCAACGTTGTCTAGTTAAAGAAACGCTCTAGCTCGCTGTGACGAAGCCTTTTTTTTTACTACTAGGTCAAGGATGCAAAACTTTGCTCCAATTATAGCACGCGTCATAACCCGGAACACGTAACTCATCCCTTCCCTTCAACTCTCACGTCTTTGTAGGGTAGGGGGCAAGGAGAAGAGAGAACAGTGTATATGCCAAACGTCACACAAACGTCACTGAAGACTCCGGCCTTGTGGATGGGGGAACGAACTCTTTCCCCTCGTTTCCACCCCCCTCTTTCCCAGTTCTGTAACCCTGTACTAGGCTATCTCCCGTCTCTATCGCACTTACTATCTCGGTGTGTTTCTCTGAAAACTGTGTGTCTCAAGCAGAATTCAATTGATATCCTTGTTCAGAGTTGTTTTGTGTTCGCTAAAGCGATAATGATTGGCTGAAGAGTCTTCTTAAATTTCATGTCTCATTTTGGTCCTCTAAAAAGTTGACTGTGATTGCCATGTATGAGTGATTTTACAGAACAAGTTAATTTCACAACAGCCTTATTTATAATGCCGCTGGACTTGTGAAAACACAGAAATTAACACCACATTATAAATCAGCAACATCTTTGAAAGTCTAGGTCACTTATAAATAACATTTTTCGTGAAAAAATAATAATATACCTCAAGTTACAGCGAAAGAAATCTAATTTTATTACCTCAGCTAGTCGTTCTCTTGTGAACCAGGTCGCCACTCCTGTGATCATGCCTTTCTGGAACTTATAAAATATCTATGCGACAAAACTTTTTTCTAAAACTGTACAGTAGTGGCAAAAAAACCGGACCGACCCTTGTAGCTGATACAAAAGAATCCTGTGCTGCGTATTGTGTCAAACTGTGGTAATTTCAATATGGATAGTGAAGCCAGAGGTATGTACTGCTATTTAATGTAAAAATACGCAGTTATCATTGCCGAATAGAGGTAGAAATGTAGTATTGATGCCAGATGAAAATAAAACTCTCAAAGTTTTTCGTCTGTAAGTTTAAGGCACTGAAGGAAACAAAAGATGGTAAGAATCGAACAAATGCAATAAATTTATTGTTACAATTAATTATACAAGATGGATGTGTTTTGTGACTAGCAAAATTTGCATCTGTGACTCTGAAATCGGCTACAAGAGTAGGTCCGGTTTTTTTTTTTGCAACTACTGTACATAGGCTATCAGTAAGAATCTTACTCAGAAACATTGTAGCTATCAATTTAAGGTATGATACCGTGTGGCAAAGAAGTCATTTTACACTTGCATTACTTTTATTTCCTCTGATAATTACCTAAATGATTTCACTTCTTATTGCGTTCAAATTGTTTTTACTTCTGCATTAACACATAGTTGTGGTCTGTGTGGAATACTCCGACACAAAGAAAGACACAACTCAGTAATCCTGTTCAGAATGTCGAAGGCGTCCACAATGTAGCTATTCAAGAATTTCTGGTTTCCTCCCATACAGTAAGTCTGTCACCACAGAGGTCCATTGTGGTCAATTCGGGTGAACGTTGTGGCAATTCAATGGCTGCACGCTGTCTAAGTTCTCTAAAGTTAAAACTTGATTCAAGTAAACATGGACATCTCTAGCATCATGGGGACGAGCTCCATCGTGCTTGAATTATAGTTCATCAAAGTTGTCCAAATGCATCAAGAGTCCTGGTACCACATTTAAACAAACAGATAGTAAAACCAACTGCATGTCAACTATCTGTTACGCTCGGTCTTTCGTTTGCTTTGTATCTCTCTTGTTTCGTTACCAACCTCCAAAACTTCGATTGTCTATGATAACACCTAAATGTATGTCCTTTGTTTCGTTGCAAAACTGCAAAATTTCGAATAGATAATAATTGACTATGATAACAACCTACATGTTTGTCTTTTGTTTCATCTCTGATGTGAAACTTAAACGTAGGTCTACTAATAAATTACTGGCGCCAAATTACTTGTGTCGTTTTCATGATATTACAATAGGACACTACTCTTACCTTTAATTTTAAGACTGCAAAGCGACTTTTGCTCCACCTTGTATAACAGACAGTTAAGTCTTCGTTTTTCTAAACCGACGCATGCGACGTGCGAGGTGCGAGGCCAGACTCGCACAAATCCGGACTACACGAGAGATAGTGAGTGGTTTCTATAACTGCGAGGTGCGAGGTCTGCGCACTTCGCAGCCACAGAAACCACTCACTATCTCTCGTGTAGTCCGGATTTGTACGAAGCGGGCCTCGCACGTCGCATGCGAAGGTTTAGAAAAACCATATCACTTTTAATTAAAAAACTAACAAACACCAATGACCTGACACTCACAATTAAGCATCCAAACTCTCTAATGCTAAGAAATCGAAGCATTGGCATCACGTTTACACGGTCAGATTTTTTTAATATCCTACAGAAAATTAATTTGGAATCGGTGGACTTGATTTGTGTTGAAGATTTCTCTCATCGATTCTTCCTGTGTGTTCCTGAAATTTGTATAACATTTATAGGATTCTATGCATATAATGTAGGTCCATATGTTTTACTTACATGAGACAGTGATTATTAGAGTTCGGATTTGCATATCATTAAATATTATTTCCTTATTATGTATCTGTCCGAAAACTAAAAATGTTCGCGAATTAGGTTGCTAAGACCATTATATTTAATTTTAAAAGTGCATATTTTTAAATATTTCGTATGATGCTATATATTTTTAAGATAATTACATATTTTACATATAATTAACATCCATGCCAATATCGTTTAATTAAATAAATAAAATTAACCTACATTACAGGATAAACTGAAACGAAATTATAAACATATTTTACTTACACAATTTTTCCCTTGAAATTATTCAAATCTGCTTTACAGGGAGCTTCGCCTGAAAGACTAGATTTGCATAATATATACGTTACTGTGTACTTTAACAGAAAACCACAATTCCAAGTCACACAGAGATTGTGTGCACTCGTTGTAGGTCTCTGGCGTTTCGTCAGCCCACGCGAGTTGTGTGGATATAAAGGGAAAAGTTGAGACGGTGTCGGGTGGAGTTCCCGGGTAGCTCAGTGGTAGAGCGCTGGTACGTTCAACCAGAGGTCCCGGGATCGATACCCGGTCCCGGAACAATTTTTCCCTTGAAATTATTCAAATCTGCTTTACAGGGAGCTTCACCTGAAAGACTAGATTTGCATAAAGATTGAAAGGTTTACTTTTATGTAATTGTGATTTGAATGCACTTTTATCAAAATATAATTTTACATACTGTTACAATAATATTTGTCTACAAGTTTTTGTTAAATAATGCATTCCGACTTTAATAGTGTTATAAATATAGACTTATATATTTTATTGGAGGACTTCATAGATCCTTTTGCCAGAGAACAACTTTATTTTATCAAAATGCTTTCAATATGATTATATTTGAGCCTAAATTAAACATCAGCATTGAACAGCTTACATTACAGAGGTTTACAAGTTCATAATAATTTTAGTAAATTATATTTCTTACAAATATCTCATAGTTACGTCATAAATTGTACCGAATACGTAAAGTCAAGAATATCTGTTGGATACAGAATACAGACTACAGATTATTTAGTATTAATGTAGAATGGATTCACCTCACTTCAAAACTTATCTTCAGAATTCAGTTTACATTTCAGTGCACATGTTTGTTGAGTTACTCAAGGGTGCATGAGTTCATTGACTTTGCTTTCCTTCCCTCTGTTCGCAAGATATTGAAACGAAACTAAGTAGCCTACTAGGTTTTAAAACAAAGAATCGACTTAAAATTCTCCCGAAAAAGGGCCTATAGACCTATGGGCCCATTTTCCGGCTACCGCCTCAATTACAGTTATTCTTATCACACAACTATTTCCCGTAGATATTCTACAATAGGAGTGACGTCATGCTGTATATGTGCATGTGAAAAAGTATATTCTACAGTCGCATAAAAATTAAAAATGTAATTGAAAGTTCAGAAGAAACATTTCATACTATTTCTTACAAATGCTGCGGAATGGGAAGCTATTTCCTAGTTTTAAAGCATTAGCAGAAACGTTTGCAGTTTTTACATCTCCCGCGTCCTGTCATTAGGAGTTAATTATTTGGAAAATCTATTGTAATTCTGAGTCCAAATATGGGTCGTTGTGTCTCGTCATTGTACTCTCTCCCCCGTCTTCAGCTCCCCCACGGTTCTTTCTCCCTTCCTCATCATAAAGATCTCTTCAGAATCCCCTATTGTTACTATGAGAGGGGTTGTAAACCCAGGGAGGGTTGCTTGTACTTCCATCCATTATTATAAGAAGCAGATGCAGTATTCAGCACTATTCACCCCAAAGCATGGTTTGCACTGAAAGCTCATTTTTAAGGTTTCTAAATGTGATTTGAAAATGAAGACACAATGGGAACTTAATTATTATCAATTCAGTAAGTCATTTATAAGCCCAATCAGAATTCAGTCTGCTGATGGCTTCTCATCTTAGGATACAGAAATTTCAACTTCCAAAAGGGAAACTTCCACATCATGTGAACGAAACTTTCATGAAAATGTTCACGCTTTCAGTATTATTGTATAAACAATAGTATCAACTAAGACAGAAGAAACTAGTTTAAAAAGTAGTGTAAGTAGTTCCTATAAATATAGGAAATATCTACTAGTATTCGGTTGAGAAGCTTTTGTCATCCAATCTGCTTTAAAAAAAAAACTGACAGAATTTATAAAACAGTTATATTACCGGTTGTTCTGTATGGTTGTGAAACATGGACTGTCGCTGTGAGATAGGAACAGACGTTAAGTATATTTGAGAATAAGGTGCTTAGAAAAATATTTGAGACTAAGAGGGATGAAGCTAAAGAAGAATGGAGAAAGTTACACAATGCAGAACTGCACGCATTGTATTCTTCACCTAACATACTGTTGTTTAGTCAACTGTCAGAAGACAATAAGTTTTCGACACCAAAAGTGACACCAACAAGGCATAACTCATGAGGCAACTAAGCCAGAAGATAATGGGGTAGAGTGTCTAGTCCCTTTCCCCTCCATTGCATACATCGCTGACTAGTAACATGTGTAATAATCAGACTTCAGATATATACAAACAGTTATTCTTCCTCCAACACATATCATCAAGTGAGATGTAGTGCCTGATAACAGATGTATATATCAGCCAGAATATTAAATTCAGATTTTTTTTTTTTTTAATTTTAGTAGGTTATTTTACGGCGCTTTATCAACATCTTAGGTTATTTAGCTTCTGAATGAGATGAAGGTGATAATCAGGGACGACACTTTGTCCCATCATGGACGGATTTTAGGTTGGTGGTTGCTTGCCTATATTGACGTCACGAAGGCCATGGGTTCGAAGGTACTGCACTGTGACAGGAAAGAGCAACTTGTGTATGCTGCGCCAGAGAACGAACTACGTACGTTTGATTTGTTTAGAATTCCAACCTTTGCTGCTCTCTGCCGCTGCCTGCTTGTTTTGCATTGCAGTAGCTTACCTACAGTTCCTACAGCACTACTGGTACTGTTGTCATTTAATGGTAAGATCGTTGTGATCATGATTGTGTGCAGTAGTGTAAACATAATACAATACAGTCTAAACTGAAAGCAATTGGAACTGCCTTTGAAAGTGAGTATTTTAGTTTGGAGAGCGACAACATACGCTGTAAAGTGTGCAGCACGGAATTAAAGAATTAAATGTACGTAAAGATTTGCAAAAGCACTGTGAAACGAAAAAGCATAGTGAACGTTTTCCGTTATTTCTCACATCTGCACTGTTGTTGTATATGGTGTAAATAAATATGTGTAAGTAATATTGTAAAGATGTAACTAATCAAGACATATGCTACGCGCATACATACTATATGGCAGTGGTAACCTGTAGGAACGTTGCATTTTTGTTCCGCCGATCTATACCAACAAACAGTCGCATGTTGTCGCTGGACTGCTCCTATCAACTAGTAAACACAGGTACTCTATACACCAGTACCAGTGAACCTCGTGGCTAACTGGGACGAAGTGTCGTCCCTAGTGAATAATGCTGGTGAAATGAGTCCGGGGTCCAGCACCGATAGTTACCCAGCATTTGCTCATATTGGGTTGAGGAAAAACCCCGGAAAAAATCTCAACGAGGTAACTTGCCCTAACCGGGGATCGAACCCGGACCACCTAGTTTTGCGGCCAGACGCGCCAACCGTTACTCCACAGGTGTGGACTTTAGACGTTTGAGATGGGCAGGGCATGTAACACGTATGGATGAATCCGGAAATGCGTATAGAGTGTTAATTGAAAGATGTGAGGGAAAAAGACTTTAGGGAATGTCGAGATGGGAGGATAATATAAAAATGGATTTGAGATGGTAGGGACTAGATTAATCTTGCTCCGGATAGGGACCTATGGCGGGCTTATGTGAGAGGGGCAATGAACCTCCTGGTTCTCTAAAAGCCATTTGAAAGTAACTTGGATAATGTCCACACTGTCGCTTGCGAAGTTATACCTCACGCTCAGCGAAGGATCTCTTCTTCTTTTTCTTATCTTTCTACTCCACTTCAAGGTTAAAGACAAATTTTTCTCGTTTCGGCTTCACAGATACTTCTAGCGTTTTCCGAGTCTTCCTTTATTCTTTCATTCATTCGGCCAATAGATGAGTGTTCTCTTTGCATATCTGTCACTTCCCTTTCTAGTTACATGATAATTCAATTTACAATGCAGTATAGCCTACATTACTTTATAGCTTAAAAAATAAAAGGTCTATGAGTGAAGATTGTAACAAGTAATGTGCACCTGAAGACTGAGGTACATTTACCAAAGTGGGAAAACAAGTTATCAGTTAGGGCCTTTCTTTTGCACTTTGATGCGAAAGTAATTAGTTACCCTTTATGCCAATAAATTCAGAATGATTGATTGCATAACCATGGAAATTTTATTCCAATCTTAACATAAAAGCCTATAAATATTGAATTAAATTTTTGTATTGCAATTCTTCAATCGCACATGCATCACTACCCACTCTCCTTAATTTAGAATTGTTACAATAATCTTAATTTTATAACTATCAAAGTTTTACTTGTTTATAGGCCATTAAGATAAAATATTCATACGAGCTCGTACCCTGCACATGGCACTTGAAAGTAGTACCTGTATCAGGCGTTATTGTTTCAATTACAGTCATATAGTACGTCCGCTCAAGGCAGAAGACCGTAAATGTATATTGTGGCTTTTGTGTTCCATACATTGTGATTGTAGGCTATTTATAATGTGGCGTTTTTGGAAAACGGATAATAACAATAGTCGTAGACGTAAATCCACACAATCGCCATTAGGACGAGGTAAGATTGTACAAGAGCAAACAGTGTTAATTATTATTAGTATTTATACGTATTTTAAAGACGATGCTGTTAAGTGCCGAACAACATTGAAAAGTACCAGTGCCGCTACAGAAGTGACTCGCGCAACAAAAAACGTAGCCGTCATAGAAAAAGATGTATGTAATTGACGAACTATCGTAAAAATACGGCCATGTTGTGCTACGACTCCCCCCCCCCCCGAGCATTGTTTTCTCAATGCCATAGAATTCGTTTGTTCGGAACTGAAGAGAAATCTCCGGTCATAAAATGCATTGGGAAATAAATCTGTTCAAGAAGTATGTGCTTTAATAGCAAATGTGACGGATGACATTAATAATAAAAAGCATTAGGTAAAGTATATCGAACATGTAAAGACAAAAGAAAGTGATTATCGCTCCTTAGAAGCTAGCTTGGAATCTTATGTAATTGATTTAAATAGCGACTCAACGGACTCTGAATAGGAGGTGTTCGTGTTTTAGTTCTGTATTATAAGACGCACACGAAGGTTCACTTTAGTTTTCACAAGGGAGAGATGGCAACGCAGCGTTGTTTACATGGAACCTGCTGGGAGTCGCGTGCTTACTTGCTCCCTGCGGTAAGTGTGTCCAATCGCACGTTCCAAGTGGCTCTCATTTGAGCGGACGTACTATAGCTTGCGGATGTATAATACTGGCAAGCTGCTGTACGTTCGTCACCATTGAGATTCCATAGCAATACTAATACTATATTATTATTCTGTACTTCTGTGAAATAACAGTGACATTTGGAGTTTTCCGCCTGAAATCCCCCTCCATTGATGAAATTTACTTCAGGTGCTTGGGGTCCATGGACGAAAATGTTGATTCTAGCTCCCCAGTGAGGCCGACTGTAGAGAGAAGTTTATAGTATCCTATAATAAACTGCGGACAATGTGTGTTCAACCCAATTATAATTTATGCACAGAATAGTATTAGTCTTTGATTTATTGGATCAGATGTGAAATTATTTTATTTATAAAATATGATTTACGTATGAGCTAGGTGAAATTAGAAATGAAAAAGAAAGAATGAAAGAAAGAAAGAAAAGATGAAAAAGAAAGAAGAAAAGAGGAAAGAAAACAGAAACAAGGAAGGAAAAGAACGGAAAAAGAAAGTAACAAAGAAAGTAAATAGAAAGAGAGAAGGAACATGCAACAAAAACTACAAGTTATTCGTCGAATTGAAAATGGCGAATACTTTAAACATATAAGAAGTAATTATAATATTATTTTTCCACACGATTTAGCCTATAATGTAGCTGTCCACTTCCACTTGGTGCACTTGGTTATTTAACGACGCTGTATCAACTACTAGGTTATTTAGCGTCGATGGGATTAGTGATAGTGAGATAGTGTTTGTCGAGATGAGGCCGAGAATTCACCATAGCTTACCTGACATTTGCCTTACGGTTGGGGAAAATCTCGGGAAAACCCAACCAGGTAATCAGTCCAAGCGGGAATGGAACCCACTCCCGAGCGCAACTCCAGATCGACAGACATGCGCCTTAGCCGACTGAGCTACGACGGTGGCCACGTCGCTGTCTGCTGGGCTAAAATTTCCATGAAACTCTGAAGACAAGCTGGAATAAATTACTTACATATGAAGTCGAAAGGACGACTTCTGAATAAAGAAACCTTGCATAAAATCCACCAGTCATTATGCTACAGGCATGACTCTTTATCAGAGCTGTTTGTAAAGTACTACTTGTTTTTCTTTAAGGCTGCAATAAAACTATACCATATGTTTGTTAGGAACTCTTTTAGTCCTAAAATATCACAGCTCATAAAAAGTAAAGCTGTAATATTTGTTTTATATTAAAACAAATATTACATTATATAACACTGCGTAAGCCTACATATTTGTGGTATTATCTCACGATATGGATCTCTTCCTAGTGTGCCTACATCACTGCTTTCTTATTGAACTAAAAGAGGTGGGCTCTTTCTGTGAAATATTTTATACAGAATTGGAGTTGTACTGTATTATTATTATTATTATTATTATTATTATTATTATTATTATTATTATCATAAGATCTATTATTGTTATAGAACTTATACAAATTGGAAAAACCTTTTCACAACAAATAGAAACCTCCAAAGGGTTGAGACAAGGCTGCAGCTTATCACCAATACTGTTCAATATACAGGGACATCATTTTATTTTTACCAACATTTTTAATATTAATCTGGCTATACCTTTCTATTAACGATTGAAACAGGAAACACAGTTTGCTACCCCTTCCACGACTGGAGTTCGATGATACTGGCGTAAAATACAAACCACTTTACTAGGTATAGGAGGGAAGAAAAGTAGTTCAATTATGTAAACTAGAAAATATCACAATTTTGAATTTGATAATTTTCATTAGGTTTTTGTTTAATAAAAATACAGTACAGTATTACCACTTAGTGTTTTACTCACGAACTGAGCTATCCATTCGGACGTATTAATTATGCAATGTATATTGTACTGTTACAGCACATTAGCGTACAATATAGAGAATGAAGCTAAATTGAAAAATAATCGTAATATGGATATTTAAACACATTTTTGAAAATGGTGGCAGTTCATTTCGATACAGGCTTCAGTTCTTTTGTACATATTATCACACTATAGACTATTGTACCTAATTCCAATTTCCAGTTTCGTCCTTCGTACGAGTAACTCATGTTGAAATAATTCTGTACCTACTCTATAAAAGAGTACCTTACGTACTGTAAATTCAATCTTCACTTCTGCCCGATCCGAAAAGATAAAATTACTCAGAAATGCTATCTACTGTCCGTTCAAGTTGTTTTGTCGCAGGGTCGTAGAAAGGGGGATGAATCACGTGACAGTTAATTACTTAACGAGACCCTTTTATTTAAGTTATTTTAAACACTTTTATAATATTACGTAGACGTCCAATTCCTAACAGAAATTAATGTTTTCAGAAAAGAGCTAAGACAGCCCAGCTACTATACTTTACAGAGGGGGAACAGAAGCAGGTGGGGGAAACCGGGATGCGACGTAGGCAAACGGACGACAGTACCTGTGCGAAAATATGATTCAATATTGAAAGCTCTTTCGTCACTGGAAAACGCGAACATATTTCTGAAACATACTATGCTCCTAACTTAGTACAGCTTACGCGCCTTCGGCTCTGTGTCGTGAACGGTTGGAAGTTTACTAGTAGAAGGGGTGGGAGTGAAGTACATTAAAAAACTCAGGTACAATAAAAATTGAAGTAAAAATAAAATGATGTCCCTGTATATATCAAACAGGAACTGAAACAATGGAAACAAAGCTGTCAAGGAATGGGAATAAAAATAGAAGATAAATTCCTGTTTAATTTACAATTAGCAGCCGATCAAATAGTGATTGCCCAAGATCTTTTTGATTTAGAATTTATGGTCAAAAGATTAAACAAATTTTATGAATCCTGGGGTCTCTCTATAAATTATGAGAAGACAGAATATTTGGCCATTAATACTAAAAGTAGTGATAATATTGTTATAGATGATGAAATTGAAATTAAACAAGTTAACCAAAATATCTGGGTACAGTTATAACTAAAGCAGAAGGTATTGGCGAAGAGGAAATAAAAAACCGAATTCAACGTGTTTAAATTCTATATGGTGGGATAAACATCTTTGGAAGGATACCAAAAAGTATATTGGCAAGATGTTAGTTGAATCTGTATTAAACTACGTAAGTGAAATATGGGTAACGAATGCATATTATAGAAAAAGAATTTTGGCCGTAGAAATGGATTATTTGAGACGAAGTGCTAGAGTCTCCCGCTTGGACTACATTAAAAATGGAGAAATTAGGCATAGAATGGATGCTGAAGAGACAGTGTTGAATAGAATAGAAAATAAGAGTTTGAAGTGGTTTGGCCATCTGATGAGAATGGGTGAAGATAGATGGCCTAAACAAATTTACCAGTGAAAACCTCCAGGAAGGAGAGGAAGAGGTAGACCAAAAAGAACTTGGGACAACGAAGTAATGGAGGTCATGCACAAGAGGGGGTTGAGGACTGAAGACGCACAAGACAGAAGGCTTTGGAGGATTGGCACAGGAAGACGGCAGTAGCTGTAGAATCCTTTTTTATTTTTATTTTAGTAGGTTATTTTACGACGCTTTATCAACAGCTTAGGTTATTTAGCGTCTGAATGAGATGAAGGTGATAATGCCGGTGAAATGAGTCCGGGGTTCAGCACCGAAAGTTACTCAGCATTTGCTCATATTGGGTTGAGGGAAAACCCCGGAAAAAACCTCAACCAGGTAACTTGCCCGACCGGGAATCGAACCCGGGCCACCTGGTTTCGCGGCTAGACGTGCTAACCGTTACTCCACAGGTGTGGACTGTAGAATCCTGAATATATATATATTTATTTATTATTATTATTATTATTATTATTATTATTATTATTATTATTATTATTATTATTATAGGATTGACTAGGCCTATATTCATAGCTTATTTCTTTCCGTTAATTAGATACAATTAACTCTTACAGCATATTGTAGGCCTATTTATTGACCTTAATTTCATTAACCTATGTCATGTATAGACATTACACGCAACCACAGGTATTTAGACAAACATCCTGTCACTTTTTTCTTCAAGTATGAAGAATTATATAACAATCCTTGTAAGTTTGATTATGTTAGGTCCAAATACAACATGGATTAGATCATGACCATGCTATTATTGAAACTCTTTACTATGTAACCATTTATTAAAAGTGTTTGTAGGGGCCACTTAATTAATATCAAGTGTGGAGAGTGGAAACCAGAAATTGTGTAGTTCAATTTTAACTATTTCATCGACATATATATTTTGAGAGAAGGGTTTTATTTTTAATATTCTGTTTGCTAATGTCGTAGTAATCGTACTATGGTACGTTAGGTTTGCTTCTATCTGTTGCAGAAAGAGACGTAAGTTTTATGAATAATTTTGTAATTACGTAGCCCAAATTTTGCTCGTAATTCAAATAAATTTGTAATTTTCTAAATGCTTCTTTCACACTTCTCCTACCTTTCCCAACCGGCTACGCTGTAGTTGCGTGACGTTGCATGTTTCCTAATTTGTGAATGAACATGTGTTTTGGTCTGTGCCGTTTGATGGCGCTGTCTGTTCTGTCACACCGTGTTCGACGGTAGGCTACTGCATTTGATTGTACAATTTGTGGAGTTGTCAGGCGATTAGCAACAGAGATACAAGTATTACGGTGGTGTGTTACGAATGGTTTATTACGTACGAGTGATCCAAAGAATAGGGTTTCGTGTGGTAATGCAAAACAATTGACAAAAGATAGACAGAAACCTTAATTTTTCGTATTATATGAAGTGCAGATCTTATACTATACTAAAAAGACGTTACTTGCGGTAGGTACTTTGTACTAGTCTTTAATGTAGCAAATTATGTTTCAGTGTTCGGAAAACTTAAATAAATTGAATGAGAGGGGGAAGTAGATTAATTAATTACAAAATACTGGAGGAACTTTTTGTAACAATATCTCAGGAAGCAATAAATTTAGAGTTTTTAGTGGCAGCTGCATTTCTTAGAGTGTGCGTTTTTACAACGTAAAATAATATTTAACAGTGTTATTGTAATAGTAAATAATTCCTTATATAGACCTAATATTAGTTTATAAAGTGTTGTGATGTTCCCAAAATATTTTTTATAACTTATACTAACATATCAAGATTACGTTTTCCATATATAATTTCACGATTTTTTCAGAACATACAAAAATTTACCTCTTTTCCTGACTTTTATTTTTAGAGCAAACGTTTTTATTTAATTATATCAATACTACCTTAATACAAAGATCCTTATTAGGCCTACTGTTGTTATTTTAGGCCTTTTCTATGGTGGGTGGCGGTAAATATTACTAGTGCTTGTGATGAGACAGGAAGTCGCTTATAGTGCAGTAGTTTATTATTATCATTGTACTCGAAAGACATTATTATTAATTTTGGGACACGGTACCGTGTGGGATAGTAACGAAATGAGATATTGGAATATTATCATCATTTAGTTCTTACTTAATGTTGATAAATGTGTTTTTTAAATGGGGAGAATGTTTTAGTGTAATTGTTACTCCCTCCGTTCCAAAATATGGCATAGTAACAAAACAAGTTTCGCGGTGTGGTATTCTGTTCAGTAGTGAAGGGACTATCAGACAATGTAGTTGTGAACGTTTCTGCAGTGCATCAAACTATAATATTTAAATATTTCATTATGAACAGAAATCAAATGGGCACCTGCCCTGATGTTCCTGTTGCAGAAAAGGTAACACCAACCCAGTCGATTTTGAATAGGACATCTAAGGCTCAACAGTCGTACAAAAATGGGTTATAATTTATTGCAGTTTTATGTTAATTTTCCTCTCTCAAAACAATGTTTAATTTATTCTTTTATTAAGTTAACATCACACAGAATGAAATGTACCTAATTTTTATGTTTTGCTAATGTTAATTTATCAAACAAATAAGTAACTAGAAGATGTATTAAAGTTACATTGCATTACTGAGAACTTTAACAAACGTATACCATATTTTGTAACAGAATAAATGACATCTTTCTATACCATATTTTGGAACAGAGGGAGTATTTACTTTAGCTGACGGCGCATTTTCTCGACAAAATTCATTAATAACTTCTGAATTTCACTTGGGGAATATGGACAAACTCCTCAAATTTAGCGGAAAGCATTAATTTTCATTTTATCTAGTTATTATTTACGACTTCAGATGCGGTGCAGTTGACAGGGTGTGACTGAAGCAGGTGTGTTTGTGGGTTTACCGCATTTAACACATATTAGTGATAGTGTGTGAGTGTTGCAGTGTGTTTTACCCTCCACCGGCATTTACAGTATTTCGGTAAATATTGCGCGTTAAAGGTTAGGTTAGTTTAGATGAAGAGATAGCTAATTGACGTCAGGCCGAGGAATGTGACAAGGTTACACGAGTTAAATGAAGCGATAGCCGCGTGATATGAGGTATGTGATGAGATTAGTGTGGGTTACATGAGGGAGGATAGCTAAGTGACGTGAGGCCGAGGAATGTGACAAGGCTAGAGTAGGTTAGATGAGAGAATAGCTAAGTGACAGGAAACCGAAGACTAAGACAAGGTTAGAGAGTTTTATTACTTCATCCCGCTCAATTTTAATAATTTATACATATTCCCCCAACCCAAATCGAGATGCTATAAATAAAATTCGTCGAGAAAATAAATAATTACTTCACTTTGAGATGTTATAAATTGTACTAAATTATGTTATAGTGTTGACGTTAAGAAAAACATAGGTCTAAGTCAAGAGTGAGCGCGTTAGGGGTAGCGAGGGAAGTTACATGTTGAGAAGGGGTTAGAGATACAAGTCAACTCGAAAAGCAGAAGCAATAACAACCCAAGTTAGATCAGCACTTGGCAGAATGGCGAATTAGGACTTTTCGTCTTGTTTGTAATTTTGTTCGGCCGAATAGTGTCGTTCGTTATATTATATTTTTGGGGAAGAAATGGACTTATGGGTAATATGTTTTAAGGAACGAGATATTTAATAAATTTAATCGATTCATTAATATTTAAAATCATGTTGTTAATGTTTTAATTAACTATATAAAATACAAATTAATAAACATGCACAATGAAACATTGTAAACAAACTCAAATGGCAAATAAATAGAAGTACTTTATTAGCTGCATTGCTAATGCAAGGTACAAGAATAACTTCTCAAACATAAAACTTTGTGGTTTATTGCTATAAAATTGATACAAATGTAAATTGCATTAATATTTAGTAGTAGTCATTATAACAATAATAATACAATAATAATAATAATAATAATAATAATAATAATTATTATTATTATTATTATTATTATTATTATTATTATTATTATTATTATTATTATTATTAGGGACTGTTCATAGACTATTGACATGACGTCATATTTGACGCGTGCCACAGCATCTTGTTTGTGCTGAAGTTGACGTTCTATCCATAATTCAAAACTAAACCTCATAGACTGTTTACAATGCATTATAGTAATAAAGACTGATACTACGATGATGTTTCCTACAAATTAAATAAATTGTTTGTTCATTAACTTAATTTCTTTTGACTGGCAGAGTTAAGTCCATAAGGCTTTCTCTTCCGCTCACTCAAACGGCATAAAAATGCATAGAAAATATAAATAACAGCAACACAGAAAACAATGTAATAATAATAATAATAATAATAATAATAATAGTAATAATAATAATAATAATAATAATTCTTTCTTTCTTTCCCTTAGTTTAACCTCTCCCTTTTAGGTTCATTTACACGACCCACGCCACACGGGCCTTACAGGGCCGCGACCTATCGGGAGAGGAATTAAGGTATTGGATCACATACATACTTTTTTGACCACACAAGGACATGGAGGGCCTCCCCGGACGAGGGATCAGCTCAATGCCAGGGCCACCTCCGATACAACACGAACATTTAAGACATTACACAGCATTCACTCACACATATGAAAGGATTAAGGGAAGGATCGCTGTCCATGGCCGGACTTTCAAGAGGTACAATCCCGGCATTTGCCTGGAAATAACTGTAACCTCAGTTAGGATTGCCGACCCCTGGGATCGAACCCCGGACCTCCCGAATGCAAGGCCAGCCCTCTACCACTCCGCTAGCCCGCTCGGTAATAATAATAATAATAATAATAATAATAATAATAATAATAATAATAATAAATGTAGATGTGTTTAGTTACGTGTAATTCCAAGAGTTAAACAGTTACCCTGAAGGCTGACGAGACGGGTGGGCTAAACACTCCTTGAAAACTATTTTCCGGCGGTCATTTTACGCTAACTCATTGAAACCTCAACCGGCCGTTGAGGTAGGTATACTAGATCAATCGATCGCGACGAGAGCGACTAAATCAGCCCTGGGCATAAAGGGGAAGGAAAAAGGAAAGAAAAGAACCCCACCCGTTCCCTTTTTGCTTATACTACTTTACAAAAAAATACACAGTAAGACATTGTGCATCAGAGATGGATTTTAGTCAACCAGAGAGATCCAAAATCTCGTAAAAACTATGAAGCCTGCCTAATACAATCCGTCAAGAGCGCTGTGTAGCCTACCTCCCTGTTTACTCGTATCGGTCCGAAACATAACTGTTTCAACCGGGAATGTGGAGCGGGGTATTAAGGATAGTCTGCAGTGATGGAGGTATTAACGTCCAGGCCTTGACTAAACGAACGCAAAAAAAAAAAAAGATCTTGAACAAATTTGACCCTCCACTTTAAAGAAAGTAGTCGTGAAAATTTGTGACCTTTCAAAATTCCTCGAGATTCAAACGTTGAGAGGAAGTAGGATTAGAGGCGAACAAAACAGGAGAAAAGGGCATTCACGGACGAATAACACAAGCCTAAGACCCTCGGTGCGAAGTAAAAGAGGCGGCGCACGCGAGTTCCATGAACTCTGTGGCTGTAGAACGGAGAGACGTGTCACCACAGCCGCCTGTAGGATACTATAGCCTATACATTTATCCATACATAACTGACATGTAATCTAGGTAGTATATGACGTCCAGTCCTAGAGAACAGCTATTAGTAAATTTTCGATAGATAACTTTCCCTTTTCTTGCCATGAAATTCAGTATTTAGATTTTTCTATGTTTGTGAAATGGTATTAATTTTACATTTTATTTACTTTTCAGATGGCTATCCGAATTTAATCATTCACCAACTTGGATTACATATTGCTTAAGGTCAGTGGAAATATGCTTTCACAAACATATTTTAAAATGACTGTTTCATGTTATAAATTACTTGATGTTTGAGATGCGAAACTACACTTTATAAATTGAAACATGCTTTCATCAGGTGCAAAAATGTTAATAAGCTTATATAGCTACATCATTTTTTTACTCTTATTTCTATCTCACATTTCTTGATGGTTAGATAGCCATCAAATTCGGTAATATATATTTGTTCTAAGCAATTTAAAGTTTAATTATTAAAATAATAATTAATGTTCCGCTAAAGTGAAGAATTATGTATAGCAGCTTTCAACCATGATATTTAAGATGATTATATCTCTGTCTTGTTCTCAACATTAAAGAGAGGTAGCTCCACAGTTAGCTTCAAGATGTAAGTAGGGTTTCAAGAAGAGATGAATGTAAATTAGACGCACTGTCTTTGGTGAGATTAGGTGGAGTTTGATGAGGAAATATATTAGTATCAATTACATGCGTTGCCAATTTCAACGATATTCCGTGGACCACATTATATTTCTCCTTCATTTCGCTGATATTACGTTTATGGTATCTTCCAGAACGTGCATTTTCTTTCAGTTCATTAAAAAAGCGCCGTTATACTCCATAAATCTCAAACTTGACTAGTGCAGTAAATTCTTTAAGAATACAGTAATGCATTTTACTAACAACATTTCAATGCTCTTTTGTTTGACATAATTAGTAGCGAGCGTAGTCAGCGCTACTGTAACGACGCGTTGTCCACTTTCTTCTGATTTTCGTCTGCTGTACTCTATCGGTTACTGAAGTGTGTTTGTGTTTTTTCTTTTTCTATATAATTTAATTTTTTTCTGGGAGATTTAAATGAGTAGGATAAACATAACTTACGTATGATTTACTACTCTAAAATTAAGACATTTCGATTTCATATTTTGATTTTTTATAACTGAAAATATCTATGACTTAATTTTCTGAGTATGTTTAACTTAGGCAGGCATACAATTTTGTTCCCAGATGCGTACTTTTTTCTTTATGTTTTATTCTATACATGCCACATTTGTTTTGCTTTGTTTCTGATCTTGCTCTTACATTTGCTGTCCGTGATGAATACCATGTAACACAGTGCAATTATTCATACGCTCAACAAGCTGTAAGCAGACCTCAAACTGGCGAAGTCCGGTGATCTGCCTCAAAAATACAGCACTACCGTAAGTCATTGAATGGCCCGCATGATCCCCAGACTTAACACCACCTGCCTATTTTCTTTTCGGTCAAATAATCAAGTGTGCAAGTATGCCATTCAAGTTATTTATTGAGGAGTTCAATTTACTTCCCTTGGAGTTCTGCAGGAAAGCCTACGAAAACGTCAAATTAAGACTTCAAACTTGCATCGACTTGAATGGTGTTCAAGTTGATCACTTTGCAGAAAAACGATAAACAGAATATTTCCAAGCACGTTTTTAAATGTTGAATTGGTTTCACAGTTGTAATAAATTAACTAATAAAATTTTGTTTAAGTTTTTATTCCCTACCAAACATTTGTATTCTATTTCGTGACTACAAGCTGTAAAAAGTGTACATTTCTAGTTATATTGAATTAATCTTCCTGAGCCATATTTAATATATTCTAAATTTACTTCTATTATGGATTTAAAATATAATATAATTGTGGTGTTGCAAGATGAGGGTCTTCAGCTCTTTCCTAGAAGAATTAAATGTCCATTTTTGTACACAAAACTACGTCGGATACTTATAATCATAATGAGAGAGTCTGTTGTACTACAGGTTGGGCAAGAAGTTCCGTTCCCCTCAAATATAGACACTTTATGTAGTTCCGATCATAATGCAGACATTCATCCACTTTACACTAAATGTGTGTTGTAAGGTCCACAGGTCGATATGTCCCCAATCATTCTCCTCACACAAAATAATTCGTCGCCAGATTCGGTGTGACATTCGCCTCAGCATTGCTGGTGTAATGTGTTGGAAAACGCGTCACGCGGCGTCCTTAAATTCGTCAATGGTGCCATACATTTCGTGTGCAATAACGCGCTTGGTGAAACCCCACAGCACATTTTCACAGGTTGTGAGGTCAGGGCTGCGAGGTGGCCAGTCGAGAGAAGCTAATGTGTTAACCAACTTGGTGATACATTATACCTATTATGTCACTTCCGTTTGTGAATACCTCAATGAAATGTTTACACAACGCTGGATTGGTCGTGGATCACCCATCTTACCAGTTCCTCTCGACTGGCCACCTCGCAGCCCTGACCTCAAAACCTGTGACAGTGCGTTATGGTTTTATCAAGAGAGACACAGTTAGTGTAAAGTGAATGCATGTCTGCATTATGACTGGAATTACTTAAATAGTTTGTATATTTGAGGTATTTATAGAAGGTAACGGGACTTTGTGCCCACCCTGTAGACTAGACCAAGGGATTATAGCCTGTAGGAACTCGTCCTTTGCAAGACCAGCGACCATTGAGGCGGTAAGTGAATTCTGTCCGTGTCTGTGTGCCCGGACTGAATAAAATTGCGGAACAGTCGTACACGTACTGTGTAACGACAGAATTATCGTCAGTGTATGTGAACCAGCGGAAACTTGCGAATTACTGAATTGCAGTGCCGCAACACTGCACCAACATCTCACTCAGCTTCATAGAGCCACCACGCCCCTGTCTACTGTACATATGTGTACTTATTTTAATTTTATTCTGCTCGAATTCTGTTGCTACTCTGTTCTGCTGTATTATTTTCTTTGGCATCTCAGTTACATTGTTTAACTCTTCTATGGGGCTTTCAAAAGAAAGATGTACAGTAACTTGCTTTTCTCATATCTCGTACATTCTAAAACATACAGACACTGCCTTTTTATCGAACAGGTAATACATATTTATTCAAATAGTGTCTAAAGTGAAGCCAAAGTTTAATTGTTACTTCAGACATGTGTGCCATATATATCTATAATATTACTGTCATTTCTAAAACTAGACTTTTAACGTTAGGATAGTGTCTTAAAAATTGGCTTTTCACGGTAGCGTCCGAAAAGTGCTTTTAACACTCGTAATTTTTTCCGCTCATTGTCATTTGCTTGTCATCACGTGCAACACTGTCACAAAGTATCACCGCGAGGTCGTGTAAAACGTGTGCAAAGCAGGCAGCACGTATGTGTAATTCAAAATGTCTACAAACATTTTACAAATCAGGCAGTACCTCACCCATATGCGGCACTCTAGAAGTAACGGAAGTGCCATGAACAGTGGAGACCATTATTTCTGTAGATATTGCAGGCTATCACACGCCAACAAAAAAAAAAATGCCAAGAACAACGAATTTTGTAAGATCGACGACTTTAACCGCAAATTGATAACAAAGACATTGTATGAACTTTATGAACAGAAAGTGCCTACCATCGATAAAATTCGGTCTTCATTTCGAAAGAAGACATGAAATACAGAATATAAATTCCCATATCATAAAACATCACTTTTCGAGATATCAAACTCCATGGGCTTCAAATTCAAGAACAATGGAGACGGAAACCGGCAATGGATTCTAAAAGAATTCAAATTTGGCTTTGGAAAGAAAAAGTAACGTTGCGGTTCAAGAGTATAAGTTGAAAATGTTGTCAATGAGATAGATACCAACAATCATTGGCCCAATTACATACAATACATCGTAAAAAGGAGAACAAGTTCTGTGCTTTAGATGGCATCATAAAACTTGCAACACTTTCTTAATTAACATGGAGGAGCATGATACTTCTTAAAAGGACTCTAACTAATTACTAGTTACAGTTAACAACCTTCCCAAATCGGTCGAAATAACTCCACCCGTACTGTACACTATAATCCTTCTGCTATAGTTAATTTCTTGTTTTACGTCTACAACAATCGTCGGCAAAGGTTACGTCATATAAAATGCAGCCTGCAATACACAGCAAAGGGGAGTATACCCAGACTGTCAACGTTGAAGGAACAAGTGATGGCTAAGGGATGGAGATCATGCCTTATGCCTCCGCTCTGGTTGTGTATTAAGGGATTGACTCGCGAGTAAAAAAGTGCCGACCACTAGGAAATTTTGTGACACATAGTGGAGAGGCAGTATTTGATCAATCCTGAGATGAATACAGCTTAAGAGAGAGAAAAAGAATATAATATTGAATAAATTACAATAAAATGTCACTATTTTTTTGCGGCAAATGCAGAGAGCACAGTAATTTTGGGAAGCTATGCATTGTCTAAAAAAACACTTTACAACGAACGTAACCTAGAAGTGTTATAAATTAAACGTAATACATTTTTAAAATGTTGCGTCTTCCACGCGAGACTAATGAGTGTAATTCCATTACCGGAATTACATCCATTTGTTTTAATGTTCAAAAAGCTCGCAATTGGTAAATGTAACTCGCTATATATGATGCTTTACAACTCGTACATAATTCCATGTAGTAGCGCATGTGGTGTGTGAACATAGAATACTTTAATTATAATCTAATTAAAAGAATGCGCTTTTAATAAAGC
The DNA here is from genome assembly GCF_040183065.1 of Periplaneta americana. NCBI lineage: Eukaryota > Metazoa > Arthropoda > Insecta > Blattodea > Blattidae > Periplaneta > Periplaneta americana. The sequence goes on along the minus strand of NC_091129.1, from coordinate 79,756,492 downwards.
ATTAGAGCGCGTTAAACAGTTAATCTCAATCCTTTGTTGAGACGCAACAACTGGTGAGGATTCCAAGTACAGCGTAACAGCCACCAAAAACCAGAAGGCAACTAGAATACATAACAAATTATTGTGCGTTTTAATTCCCATTTTAATTGCAATAAAATATATGTAATTATAGAAAAAATATGAAATTGCAAAAATTTTCTTCCGATTTAACGCAAACGCAGGGTTTCAGCATCTCTAACATTGAAAATCGGCATTGGGCACGCTGCCTGTACTGCAATGTATGTGCAGTTGTGTAATGAAGGTACGTATGATGTATGAAAATATGTGTAGGGAAGCGATTCACCCTGGATTATTAGACGGACTTACTTATATTCAATACCTTTGGGTTATAGCTGGGGACGGAGCGAGTAGAACTGTTGAGTTACTCGGTTCTATCGGTTTATGTGCTTTCAGCGGAGCACCGAAGTTACACGGTTAACCGTAGCCGTTACCGGTCAGTTCAAACGTTCAAGCAGAGTTCACGAGTTTTAGTTAAGGCGACAGAATGGTCTTTTTTGGTGAAAAATGGGTAAATTAAAAAAAAAAATCTTTAAAAAACACTGTGATATGTGTGGAATGCATAGCATAACATTTTGTGGGTATTTGTGCCCTTAGCGGATGTAGAGCCGTCATTTTTAAACTTCCTGCGCTATGGATTTTTAAATCACACGCCCGCTTTTATCGGTTTCCAGTAACTTCATTTTTTTTTTTTGCTACATTGCCAGACAAAAATGGATATAATTTCTGAACTATTAAAGATACATGCATGAATTTAGAACACACATTCTTTAGACTATTAGGAAACGTTTCTCTGTAACAGAATTTTGTTAATTTATTTCATTTTAAAAGTACGTCCGTTTGTTTGCAAGAAAGGAATTCAGAAAATTGTTACTAGATTTAATTGTTTATTTTACAAACGTAGGAACTGTTACAGACAGTTTGTAGAACATACTTTTGCAAATATATTGCAAAAAACTGTTTGAGTCTATCTTTAAAAACGGTTTAGATATATCGGTTTTAGTACAATCCTGCATTGGGTATATATATTTTTTTTTTCAAATTTGGGCCCCAAAATAATTTTTTTTTTCAAAATATTTTTATTTGGTTGAGTTGCTACAGCTATGAGCTCTCTACATACAAAAAATTAATATTTTACACCAAATAGGAAAAAAGTTTTAAAAAAATACCATCCTCTCCCCTTAATTCTAGCAGACAACAACGTAGGTACTGTTGTATTTAAATATTTTCTGCTGCAGGACATATTATTTCCTTATCCCCAAGGCGGGTTGAAAGGCCTCTAGTATTGAAGAGGAGTTCATCCTATTATATGACCTGTCGAGTGGGCCTAATGATCAGTGACAGTGTGAACATATTACTGTAAATAATAATAATAATAATAATAATAATAATAATAATAATAATAATATCGTTATTATTATTATTATTATCATATTAGAGTGTTTGATTGATATTAAAATATATTAAAAAAGAAAGCGCATTATATTTTTCTTCTATTTGTGTTACTTCATCAGTCATCATTTTATTTGTATTTATTTCTATGAATTATGTTACCTAATTACTTTAATTTATCAATAAGATTACTCTTCACCAAAGAGAATATGGTTATATTGAAGGCTAGTAATGTTGTGGTTGTTGTTGTTTTCTAATGCCAGGCGTTTGACAATAAAGTCATTTGATCTCTTGCACTCCAATATTTTTCAAAGATATTATCATGACCAGCCACTGAAGCACAGATTTTGAGGTGTTCCGAATCCATTTCTTGGTTTGAGTTCCACAATGGACAGTTAGGGGACTGATATATTCAAATTCTATGCAGGTGTTTGGCCAAAAGGCTAGTAATGTTATAAAATAAATAAACATCATGTTCTTCAGTTTAAGATTCCACGTTTTATTGATTATTTTATCCACTTTCCGTAAAAGTAGATAATTATGTGTGTTATTTTTAAGCGTTTTAGGCAACGCTTCATGAAGCCCGTTAGTTTCTGTCTTCTTTTTTACTTAGCTGCAGCGTTTAACGTTTACCTCACATGTTAATTTATTAGCTGTTAGTATTATAAATTATTTTATACAATTTTATTTCGTCTGTCATATATAACAACACTGAAAGTTAAATAGGCCTTTCATACAAAATAACTCCGCAAATAGTTGTAATCACGCAAATGAAATTTGCAAACGCCATTTTGCAATGAAGAGAAGCACTTTTTTCTCGTAAATTTGCAAAGCGAAAGCGCTTTACTATTATGCTTTTAAAACACGCTTGGTTTCACTTTCAAAGTACCTTCTAAAATCGACTCGATCTATCTAAATTTTAAATCTGCCGCTACAGATTTGTACCCGGTACTGTACTCGGTTCAACCGAGTAATGACGTCACAGTAACTGCTCCGAACCGAACTGCTCCGTCCCCAGCCCTACTTTGGGTCACCTAATCCGTGAATTGCGTCCGTGAAACACAGTCATCAATACATACAGTACTTTTCTTCATGTAAAGATAATGAGCAAGTCAAGATGATGATCACCCCCTATTGAAGGATATACGGGAATAAAATTCCGAACAGATGAAGATACGCGTGCATGCATGAATAAATGAATGAATGAACATTGCGCGAAGTCTATCGATTGCGCTTTGGAAGGTAAACTCTGAAAATGTATTTTCTCTTGAATTTGATTTACTCTAATCTGATAGGTTACACCTAAGGAAAATGGTTCGAATTGGGAAACATATAGCGTTGCTTTATTGATATTTATATAGGCTAAACAAGTCTGTCGTGAGCTTTCAGTGACGTTTCCGGACAAAATTTTGTACACATCCAGTTGCATTTTTTTTTTTTAATATCTCAGGTTTATTCCCATATGTTCCCTTAAAAGAAAGAAATATTATGGATGATCTAAATTAATTTTAATTCGAGGTTTTTCCGAATTGTGGCGAATTTAGGTCTTGTCATAGGGAATCCTCGGTCTCATCTCTGAAAAATGCAGTAGATAACTGTACAGTTGATAGGGCACCATTAAGGAGGGAGACGGGAGAAATTTCGATCATCTTATCAGCAAGAACGTTCGCGTTTTACTGAAAAAATATAATAAATCTACAGATCTTAATCTGTCACGCAAGTTTCAGGACCCTACCTTACTTGGAACTGTCAGTAATGATGTCATATTTAAATGACTCAGATCTTTAGATAATTGGTTATGTACACTACAAAGTGATTTTTCGACACTTCCATTTTTAGCACATTTCCACATAATCAAAACCTAAGGGTTCTATAATTTTTGAAACTATGAAGCTAAATATTTCTTCGTGCTCTATAAAGTAATTATTATGGTTAATTAAATATAATATCGGATTTTTTATAATCTAGGTCAGAAAGTCAAAAGACGTATAGCAATGGCAATAAAGCTTTTAATAGAAAAAGAGCGTCTTCTGCGGACCTCTGTAACTAAGGAATAAATAGTGAAGTGCTTTGTGCGGAGTGTGGCATTGTATGTGGCAGAAACATGGACATTACGACGAAGTGAACAGAAATGACTAGAAGCATTTCGTCCTTGTTCCTGCAATAACTCCTATGTGACATATTTATCGATTTTCAGATTTTTGCTCTATTAAATAACTTAAATAGTGATACAGCAAATAAAATCTCCTATATGTAATTACATTTCATTGTTTCGAAAATGTAAGAATTCACAGTCTCCTATGTACGGCTGCCATATGATGAATAAATGTGTTTTTTCTTCCTACTGAAAAATTTTATATTTTGCACATAGGAGTTATTGAAGGAACAATGACGATTTGAAAAGTGGATATGAAGAAGAATGTAGAGTGCGAACTGAACAGACAGAATAAGAAATTAAGCTGTACTAGAAAAAGTGGGTGAAGAAAGAATAAAGCTGAAACTGAGGAGTAAGGGTAAAAGAATTTGGCTGGGTCAGTGACTGAGAAAAAATTGCCTAATGAAATTGAAATAGGAGAAATGGTGAACGTGAGATTAGTTGGGACAGAAGAAGATATAAGATGGCATGGATCGTATGCAGCGAGTAAGAGAAAGGCGGTAAAGAGAGACGATTGAGGAACACTGACTTTGCAGCGAAAGACCTGTCCTACGGCAAAAAGAAATGAATGAAAGAATAACATTTTGAAATAAAAATAATTATTTATAACAGGCACAAAAAATTGAAAAACATGTCTTCAGGAAGTGAATATTAATTTCTTTCTTTTCTTTTCTCTGGTCGACCTGGTTGGCGCAGTTGGTTTACGCTGGCCTTCTGTGCCCGAGATTGCGGATTCGATCCCGGGCCAGGTCGATGACATTTAAGTGTGCTTAAATACGACATGCTCTTGTCAGTAATCCCCTTTTCAGTTTGGTTGATAGACCTTCCCCTCTACTCACCATCCGTGAAGGGGAAGATGCTACTGTCCATCTTACTAACGTTCGACTAATTGACTTTCAACATAGTGAAAAATTATATTATTGAAAATGTTTACTGATAATCTATATTTCGAATGTCTATACTAAGCGTTTATATTTCATTTTATTGCTGTTTATATCAACTGGCACATTAAAAAGCTACTGAGAGCAGAAGATAAATGTTTTTTACACCAATAGTTGTTACTCTACAACACACACAATTGGACAATCTGCAATGTGTTATTCCCCCTGTCTTTATAATATAAACTAACATTCCTTACTATAATTATTATAGTTGAAACTATTGTAAGAACGACACTAAATATATTTAACATGTAATTCTCAAACATCTGTGTCACTTGGGGAGTGCAGCTATAACAGGTAATAGCTACAGCCCTGTCACTGACGAACTCTGGGCATGTAGAAGGGGAAATAAATGCATCCTCTCAACTTGTATGAAATGTTGTTTAGGTTTACAGGTATATAAAAGAACTTCTGCGGGACAAAATTCCGGCACACCGGCGACGTTGATATAACCTCGGCAGTTGCGAGCGCCCCATATATAAATTCAAAAACGCATAATAGCTGCAAGTAGATGTTTCTTTGGACTCAGAAAACATCTTAGATCACATCTAATAGCAAAGAAAACCAAAATACTGATTTATAAAACTCTTATAAGACCAGTAATTACATATGCATCAGAAACTTGGACTCTTTTAAAGTCAGATGAGAAATCTCTGGCTACTTTTGAAAGAAAGATACAAAGAACTATTTTTGGGGCTGTGAAAGAAGGTGATACTTGGAGAAGAAGGAGAAATTGTGAATTGTATGAATTACATAAGGAACCTGACGTAATGAAGTATATTAAAATTAATAGACTGGCCTGGGCTGGACATTTGATACGCATGGACAATAATAAAACTTAAAAAATATATATATATATATATATGACACAACCATTACAAACAAGAAAAGTTGGAAGACCGAAATTAAGATGGGAAGATGATGTCTTGCAGTATATTAGAATTAGAAAATAAGAAATTGGAAGAATTTAGCAGCATATAGAGAAGTCTGGAAGTACATTCTGAAGAAGGCTAGGGCTCATAATGGGCTGTCATGCCATGTATGATGATGATGAGTTGCGAGCGCCGTTAAGTAAAACATAAAATTTCTTTTCCCTGAAGACACGTTTTTAAAATGTGGACAACTTTTTTTTATAAATATGTCACAAATTTGTTAATGTTACAGTTAAAATTTGTGCAATGAGAAAGATTTTTAAAACGTGCAAAATTTAAAAAATAATGCAGAACCTGAATTATTAAAGTAACAAAACGAAGTATTGTAGCATGTGTAGGCCTAAAACGTACCCTAATAATGCCACATTTCGATTATTGTGACGTTTTGTTAAGTGACCTAAGTTCTGAACTGTCAGTCTAGTTACAGCGAGTTCAGAATATGTGTGTCAGATACGTATGCAACATCCGACGATATGATCACATATCACCGTCCTTCGCAAGTCTTTCGTGGCTCCGACTTAAAGAACGTAGAACTTTACACTCTTTGTCTTTACTCTTTCGAATTCTGCACACTTCAACACCAAATTGCCTTTCGTCTCGTTTCTCTTATCTATAATCTAACTACGACGTAAATACCATATCACTTATCTGTGGCGCGTTAAGTATACCTCTTCATAGAACATCTCGTTATTCATCATCTTTTACAGTATCCACCTCGCGACAATGGAATTCCCTGTTACAAAGTATTAGGGGCTGCAAGACAATAAACACTTTTAAAAACAGCTTAAAACATAACCGTCTTAGCATTTCACTCCAATCATACTGACTTAAACTATCACTATCTACATTGCTACTCCTTCCTTTAGACATGCATCCTGATAGTGCTGTATTTTCAAAATTGTCTCATAATAATCTCTTTCTATTATCTAACATTATTTGAAATTTATTAACATTCTATGTATTTTAGCTTAATTCTGCTACATAGTTTGTATTTCAATGTTTAATTAATAGTTCATAGTATTTTGTTGTTTAATTCGTAAATAACTCTTGTATACATGTAGCTCTTGTCTAAATCAAATTGTTGAATTATTTCTAAGTTCATACATATGTATGTATATTTTTTGCCGGTTGAGTGGAAGAGCAGGTCTTACGGCCTTAGCTCACGGCCTTAGCTCTGCCAGCTAAAATAAATCATTATTATTATTATTAGACTATTATTATTATTATTATTATTATTATTATTATTATTATTATTATTATTATATTTTGCAAGAGAAGCACGTGTGCAAAAAATGAATATTTAAAAAGTTAGAATTTTTCCCGTCTTCTCCCTTAAATAACCAATTAAAATTTATAGCCGTCTCCGTCTCAAGTGTAATATCTTCGCGGCGGTACGTCTTTGGCGCGTTGTCACTGGATGACGTCACGGCGTTGTAAGAATGAAAGAGGTGCAACTCCTCAGCGCCGCTGCGGGACGGCCGGGGGTGGGGCAGAGCGGAGCGCGCGATCTCTCTGTCCATGTGGCGGCGACGGCAGTGTTCGTCTCGACGCCGTGTGGGCTTGTGCAGCGTCGCTATGCTATCGTGAGTGTGCGGCACCATGGCACTTACGGCTCCTCACGCCACGCGCACCCTGGCCCTCAACGGGCTCACCATCACGGCCACGCTGTCCAGGAACGCCGTCACACTCGCCAGGAAGTGCAGGGAGAGCTGCAGCTCTTCGGCACCCACTCCCACAGGTACCGGTACATTAACAGCTTGCGGACTTCGTGTGTTGCTGTACCCCATGACGACGCCTCTCTTTGTATGCTTTGTCTTTTACATTTATCATAGTCAGAGCTGGGAATTTGGTACTAAAACTGTTAAGTTGTGTGAGCTTGGACTACATCTCTACCGAATAAAAAGTAATAGCGTATCTCCCAATGTCAGTGAACCAGAACGAAAAACACGTACAACCAAGTGGTACTCAAACATGTGCTCCAATGGCCTTAGAAAAACAAAAATAATAAGCACATAACATTAAAAAAAAACATTAATTTCCAATTATAAACTTCGTAACTCCCAATCTAAAATAATTTACCCATATATATATATATATATGGGTAAATTATTATATATATATATATATATATATATATATATAACATACAAAATATACAATTATGATTCTAGCCTCATTATAACAAATAACAATGAACATTTTCATTTTATCGAAAGAAATATTCCTTATATGTTCAGAAAACAATAAAAACAATATTTGAGTAGCTTAATATCAAAGACGGACATCTGTCATCTCCATAGTTTTGATCTAGAAGCAATTTTTTAATTCACAGTGTTTTTTTTTAAATATTGAACACAATTTATTTTATAAATGTAGTGTTAGAGTATGCATATGGTTTCACTATAACTGGAAAGAGCATGAAAAATTGTATAAAAAACCACAGCTATCTAAATTTCGATTGAAGTCAGATATCCGTCTTTGATATTAAGCTACTCATTTGTACTCTGAAAATATACGTTCTACGTCACAAGGTTGAAATATGATACAGCATTTCTTACTATCATCAGGTGAACAACTACTTTCTGAATCTAATAATGTATCTCGTATGTAGCACATAATATTAAACCCATAATAATGTTTTCAAGATTTTTTTTTCATTTCTATTGTAATGACAGCTAGGAATTTCGTATCGTAATTCCGATGCTGAACTTGGACTGTAACGCAACCGAATGCATAGCAGCACGAGACGTCAACATTTAACGAAGAATAATCCGGGAAAAAACATGTTACACACTTCTGTTTGCATAATCATTTAATAACAGATGAGATTACCTTTTTGGAATCATGCATAATATTAACATTACATAAATAATGCAATAATAACAGAATAGCTCACTTTATTTAGAACCTACAATATTAATATAAACTAACAATATTCTTCAAACTATCCACGACTGTACACAGCTCCACAAAATGCCACTATGCGTTGTTTGTGAACATACTGGTTATCGTCTGTAGCGAGCGGGAGCAGGACGATCGCGGATAACTATACTCCTCGCTGTAATCAACTTAAATCTACTGTTTTGGTACGAACTTCCTATCTACGATCATAATCATCATCATCATCATCATCATCATCATCATCATATATTGTCGTCGTCGTCGTCGAATCTTCGATCTCGCTACACATCACATAAGATCTGCCTTGCGTAATTTTTTTAGATAATCAAATAATTGTGCTAACGTTAACGCTTTGTTTGTAATTATTTAATCATTAAAAGAGCTCGGGAATTCTCCACCGAGCCCTTCATGTGTACCGGCACTTGACTATAGAAATAATGTCAACAACATGAACATAGAACAGGGATGCAAAATACCAGCGCAATACGTTACAGCGAGTGGGTTGTAGTTAGTGCATGGAAGCAGTAACACAATTGTCAATAGCTTAACCTTACTATACGAGTTCACGTATCTGATCAAAGTTTGATAATGAGAGAGAAGAGAGTTTTTTTTTTAATGAATACTTTAAATAAAGTTTTACAATAAATGAACAACATGATAATCGAATAATTTCGAGGGAAAAATTGTTCCGGGGCCGAGCATCGAACCCGGGACCTTTGGTTTAACGTACCAACGGTCTAACAACTGAGCTACCCGGGAACTCTACCCGACACAGATCCAACTTTTCCCTCTATATCCACAGACCTCAAAGTGGGCTGCCAACCTTCAAGCAACCAACTTCGAGTGCACACTAACTCCGTGTGACTTAAATTGTGGTTTTCTGTTAACGAAAAGTGACGTGTATTATGCAAATCAAGATTTCAGGTATGCCCGGCCCCGGAACAATTTTTCCCTCGAAATTATTCAAATCAACTTTACAGGGAGTTATACCTGAAATCTTGATTTACAACATGATAATCGCTTTTTATTAAGTAGCTATAGCTGTGAATGTATCAAATTGATCACAATTATATTTATCATTTTCTATCCCTGAAGTCTGTTCTAGAGGACGAATCTCAAAATATCTGAATGCAGTAAAATAAATAATTGAAGATTTACAGAATTCATTCACTGTGAGGTTCCAAGATCTCAAACTAATGAATCAAGAATGGAAGTTTTTCAACAACCAGTAGTTACAATGTGATAGATACTGCTAATGACTTATAACTTTACTGGAACTAATTGACTTCCAAAATAAAATACCTTTATGTACGTCAGGAATGACGGGGTTGAAGTCTGCACTGCAAGAAAGTAAATACCAAAACCTTCGTTTCGTTAGTCGCATTGTTGCATTTTTTTTGTTTCCACTCACAGTTTTGAACAGTTTTCCATCAGGTTAAATTATCAGAAATACAATGCGTAAAACAAAATTATGATAAATATTTGATGATATTATTACAAAAACAACCCATGTCAAAATTGCTATTTTTCAGGAAAACGATAAAAATAAAGAATAACACATGCCAGCTACTTCAGTACAAAGTGGTGTTTTATCCTTGTGTCTATTGCATTGACATGGGCCGTTTTTGGAGTCTATAAATATTTAAAGTAGTAGCAAATGTATCCTTAACTCAATTTCATGAAAAGTGACTAGGGCTGTTTTTATAATAATATCTTCATTTGGTTTCTTTATTGCGTGTTAGTTGTTCCTATACGGAGCCTGAATTTGACAAGATTGACAAATATATATGCCACAGTGTAGGTGGCAGTTTGCAGTAAAAGACAGACTGCGATAGTATGTATTTATAAGAGATAATTTTGTTTATGTGCCATAAGAACATGATATTAATACTCTTAATTATGAATTAATTTTTGGTAACTATAGTACATAATAGTGAAAATATTATGTTACTTTCATAATTAAATTAATTTCAGAGAAGTTATATAATCGATCATACAGTTATATCAGTTATCTATTATAAACTATTAGGGAAAATACGGTAATTTTACTTGAAGCAAGTAAAGAAATAGGTTTGGAAATAAATCCCGAAAAGACAAAGTATATGATTATGTCTCGTGGCCAGAATATTGTACGAAATGAAAATATAAAAATTGGAAATTTATCCTTTGAAGAGGTGGAAAAATTCAAATACATGGGAGCAACAGTAACAAATATAAATGACACTCGGGAGGAAATTAAACACACAATAAATATGGGAAATGCCTGTTATTATTCGGATGAAAAGCTTTTATCATCCAGTCTGTTGTCAAAAAATCTGAAAGTTAGAATTTATAAAACAGTTATATTACCGGTTGTTCTGTATAGTTGTGAAACTTGGACTCTCACTTTGAGAGAGGAACATAGGTTAAGGGTGTTTGAGAATAAGGTGCTTAGGAAAATATTTGGGGCTAAGGGGGGGTGAAGTTACAGGAGAACGGAGAAAGTCACACAACACAGAACTGCAGGCATTGTAGTCTTACCTGACATAATTAGGAACATTAAATCCAGACGTTTGAGATGGGCAAGGTATGTAGCACGTATGGGCGGATCCAGAAATGCATATAGAGTGTTAATTGGGAGGTCGAAGGGAAAAAGACCTTTAGGGAGGCCGAGACGTAGATGAGAAGGTAATATTAAAATGGATTTGAGGAGGTGGGATATGATGATAGAGACTGGATTAATCTTGCACAGGATAGAGGACCAATGTTGGGCTTATGTAATGGCGGCAATGAACCTCCGGGTTCCTTAAAAGCCAGTAAGTAAGTATTATAAAGTATTAAATTGAAAAATGTATATATTAAATAACAGGATGACAGTGTAAGGAATACGCCACTGAATGTTTACAGTAGTAACTACGAGCGCTGCATGAGGGTAGGACGGGTAGATAAACCGACATACCTTTAGTAACGCAAGGTATTCACTGACTTCTGTATCCCTGACAAGTAAGAATACCAGGGAAACACATAGTTTATATCTTTGTAACAGACACGAACGTCTTCCGCCACTCTACGAAGGCCGTGAGCAAAACAAGTCAAATGGCTAATAGGTATGTGCATGGATGGGCAACTCGTGCTCCCAAAGTGCTAAAAAAAAACCTTGAAAGAGAGAAAGGTAGACGGAGCCAGCCGCAGCAGTTACGAGTTGTTTGTAGTTTCGCTGCAAAAGCCACGGTGCGCTCTGGCGGCTCATGCAGGTGATCGTGATATCTATTCCATGATTTGAATTTCAGAATGACGCATGGTAAATAATTATAGTAATTTTAGAGAGACTATGCCTGAACACATAACAAAATTATATTATTTTCTAGCCTTGTAAATTAATTTAGTACTGGAAACACAAACTGAATACAACCTTTTCAAGATATAACAAATATAGTTGCAACATTGATTTATTATTACACTATTTGTTAATATTTCTTATTATAGGTCTTATTTGAAACGTAGAACGCTAGAATTTACAAGTCTTTATACATTAAAGAGTATTCCTCTGTTCCCAGAAAGGTAATAGTCTGTATTCGCAAACAATAACAAATGCAAGGAAGTATTTTTTACATGCCACGGCAGATGAAATAAGCTTACTTCTGAGCTCTTTCTTTACTTTGAGAGCTTTTACACTTATGTCTTGTATTAAACTCTGCCTCAAGCACATATAGTATATATGGAAGCAAAGAGTATATTTGGAAATTCTGACTTAGGCAACATTACGAACAGTTCGATTCCTGATTTTGCTGGAATCTGAGTGGCGTACTGTTCTGTAGATTTATTAATTTAAGCTATAAATTTTCAGGATTTTTTATCGGCGTAAGCCAATAAGATTTCAAAAAAATTTCGATTCCTTGTCAAGTGTCACTGTTTCTCCAAACTTAGCGTGAATTCTGCTGTAGGTCTTGAAGTAGGATCTTATATTTGATAAGAAGAATTTCTTATTACTCTTCAAGATAATTTATAGTCAAAGAAAGTGAAGTTGTCTATGTTCTACATGATACTGCCACATTTAAAATTTATCCATAAATGTTCTTAACTAGTCGATTATAAGTCTTGCAATTCTATAACTCGCACGCACAAGGTGCTAATGATATTTGATATCAGTCTCACCTTTTGATATCCCATTTTTTACCTTTAGCTGTTCTAAAGCAGATGCAGACAGTATTTCTTTACTAAAACCTTCACTGTTTATTTGTAACATAAAATTTCATGCGTAAGAAAATGTAACAGAATATAAGCTTTACCTCTCGTAATAAAAAAATTCTCCTTTTACTCGTAAATAAAGCGAAATGATCTGGGAATTATGTTGTTTTTCACTTAAAACGAGCCGCCACTTACTGCAGACGCGATCGAACTTGTGTCTTGATAGAACCACACACACAGACAGTACAGCTAGTACAGAGTCCGTTATACCTGCATTGAGATTGTGTTGACACTTTGAGAGCACGAGTTGCCCACCCATGGGTATGTGGGTGCTGATTCTTGATCTTTCTACCGGATTTTAACATGTAAGGGACAGAGTAAGTTAAGAAAAGTAATACATTCTTCCATTTAACATGTGGCCGCAGAAGAGAGATAGAACTCCCAAACAAATTAACTTATTTTTTCATGATTTAGTAACACTTCTGATGTTAGAAGAAATGTTCTACCGGGTTTATCAAGTGACAATGCGTCATGAATAATATTTGCTACAGATCGTCCTGCTTCATCTATCGTTTCGTCAATCGAAACTCATATTTTGCTGTCAGCGACACTGTCTCGTATAAGTGTATAATTCTTTCGTAACATGTCTGTAAGTAATGAGCTCCAATGGTTTTCACAAGGGAAATTTTTGCATTAGTATACTTTCCATAATATTTGAAAAATGTTTATTTTCTATTTTATAGAGAGGAATAACCGAGCGGGCGTGGTAGAGGGCTGGCCTTGCATTCGGGAGGTCCGGGGTTCGATCCCAGGGACCGCCAATCCTAACTGAGGTTTTCCATGGTTTCCTCTGTTATTTCCAGGCAAATGCCGGGATTGTGCCTCTTGAAAGTCCGGCCATGAACGGCGATCCTTCCCTTAATCCTTTCATATGTGTGAGTGAATGCTGTGTAATGTCTTAAATGTTTGTGTTGTATCGGAGGTGTCCCTGACATTGAGCTGACCCCTCATCCGGGGAGGCCCTCCATGTCCTTGTGTGGTCAAAAAAGTATGTATGTGATCCATAGATTAATTCCTCTCCCGACAGGTCGCGGCCCTGTAAGGCCCGTGTGGCGTGGGGCGTGTAAATGAATCTAAAAGGGAGAGGTTAAAATAAGGGAAAGAAGGAGAATAGAGAGGAATATTAGCATAGATCATCATTAGTCACAGGTCGAAAGAAAAAAAAGTTAAATGATTATTATTATTGTCAACCCTGTATTCGAACTTGATGACTCAGAAAATAATTTTAAATTTTCGATGCGTTTCCTAGTGTTAATGCTTTTGTCATGACGACGTTTTTCTTTTTTCTTTTTGATTTACAGATTTTAGAAAATAAAATTCCTCTTGTACTGTAAACCATTCATTTTTCGAATTCTGCTGCAAGTACATGCAATATTACACTCTTCATTGGTGGCATTTTAATTCAGCATGTAAAATAAAGAAACAAACAAGAATAACTCAATATAATAAAAAATATAACTGTATCAATTAATAAAAACCTCATGCAAAATAAATTAGCGTAAACAGAAACAAGAACAACTAACTTATCAACTCAACCGGATGGTACTGCGCACGACCCCCTACAAGTACTAACACCCCTTCTTCTTCTACATTCCGCTTAGCACGTAACCTGTAGTTATGATTTTGTGTAGAATCCGATAGTCCTAATTTCATTAATTCATAATGTTCTGCCCAAGGACAGGTCTTTCACTGCAAACCTAGCGTTCTCCAGTCTTTCCTATTTTCTGCCTTCCTCCATGTCTCCGCATATGATCGATATATCTTATAGGAATCGAGATTCATCATCATTAGAGTCCTTGGGTTGGATCCGTTTGGCTCGTACCGACTTCAAGGAACAATTTGTCTTCCCATCTTACTTTGTGAAATCCACTTGTTCGTGATCCACTTCCAGGTTTACATTTTGAAATTAATGTTGGTAATCTGCTTGTGGAAAGTCTGTTTACTCAGGATTTTTGAAAAGTAACTCAAATTGCAATTAAAATTCAATGAGGGGATTTTAGTAGTGATGAGTACTGGGAATTCATCTGCGCCGTTTTTGCTCTAATAGCTTTCCTCAATTACAATCAGTGGCATGTTTGTTATTACTGCCAATACTCTACTTATTGCTCTTGTCGAAATGGACCGTGTATATAACCAAAGTGAACCTAACTTGTTCCTTCATTAGCATTTTACTACAGCTATCAAGAGAGAAAATGTTAGAGTATAATCTGTTAACTAATATATTTGAATTCAGATAAACTTAAACACATAAACAATACAACAACAAAAAATTAGTCAATATTTTTACGATAAATATATTTTTTTATGAAAAACCTGGATGAATATTTTCTGAGTTGTATGTGATTCTTTCCATCCATTTCATTAGCAATAATGAAGACTACTACACAAACGGAATTAAAAAAGAAATATAATGAATTTTGGAATACTTGTATTGTATTGTATTGTATTTATTAACATTCCATGGTATTCATACATTGCTTCACAGCTAGAATATGGAACAAGTCAAAAAACGTAATACTATTATAAAGTCTTAATTTATAGTCACAGTTTAGATGAAATATATACAGAAGAGATTTACAATATGGTCTACTAGTACAACACAAGGTTTTAGTATCAATTTCACGAAGTGTTATTGAATGTCATGAATTCACCTATAGAATAAAAGGCGTGAGAAATTAGGTACTTCTTTAATTTGGCCCTAAATAATCTTATGTTTTGAGTTTCATTTTTTATATCGATAGGGAGGCTATTAAAAATGTTTACTGCCATATAACGCACTCCTTTTTGATAGCATGATAGACTTGCCGACTATTCCCGCTAAGGCCATTAATGTAAACTTCTAACGTATATAAGACATAACTAGCCCAGCCACTGCAGTCACTTGGATGGAGTTACGCAATAATAGACCAAGCGCCAAAAACCTGTTTTGACATATTGGCCATTGAAATAAATTTCTGTTTTTATAAAACATTTTATGCAAGAAGTAATACAACATCCATAGTATTACAAAAAAAAATAGCACAAATAATACCAAAAAAGTCTAACCGCTTTTTGATAACAGACCAGCAGTTGAATTAATATTTCAAAGCAAAATAAATAAATGAATTTTATGCAATAAACGAACTTTTGCTTGTAAATAGCTGCAAAATTCAGATATTGCATTCTTGATTTTTTCCTAGTTAAGCCTGCCATCAACAGATCTATGCAAATATCTCATTTTTTTCTAATTGTCGTTTAGTCTATTATTGTGTAACTCCGTCCAATTAAAACCTGTGGTAAAGGATGTAAAATATTCCATATGTGTCAAATATTCTATGTATGTCACGCAAGGAAGTTCATGGGTTTGATTTGACTTCATATGGAGCATTTTGCTCCTTTCTCATAGAAAAAAATAATCCATTACACAGATCTTTAAAAAATATACTTTAAACAATTTTAATTATTTCAACATCATATAAAATTAACAAATCCATTATGCAAAAGCATCTAATGAGCGATATGATATTTTATACTTCAGTTTCCGCTATTTCATATATCCTATGCACTCTGGACAATTCCACAACTGAACTGCTTTTGCCCACTAACAGGGCCACCTAGTTCAGATATTTCGTTTTTCCACTCTCTGATTGACAGTTGAATTTATATATTTGATATTATTATTTTAAAACAAATGTGTATGTTTAAAGGTTGAATATTGCTGTGTCCACAGCAACAAAAAATAAAACTTATGTCAACTGGAATAAAATAATTGAATACGCACTTCAAATCACAATGTATAAAATGTGGTTATGTACATGTCATATTCATTGACGGATTCATTAGTGACACGACAGTTCGATCGTGTAATAAGTGGGTCACAGTTTCCTCCTGAATGATACACAGACTGAGGGTGAGGGCATATTATGACAACGCCTGTTGTGTAGGCTAATTGACGTCGTAAAGCAATTGCCACAAATCGCTTGTTTGCTGTGCACGTTCTCTCTTTCATTGTTCACTCGTTCTTTATATCTTTTTTCGTTCTTATTTCAACTTCCTTTTCTTTTTCATTCATTTTTTCTCTTTTCATTCGTTCTTCCATATGTTACTTTTTAATATTTTGTATTTACTTTCTCCAAATATTTATATATTTATTTTCCAGAGTTTTCTTTTCTTCTTTGTCTTTCTTTGACTATTCATTTCCTTCTTTCTCTCTGTTTCTGCATTTATTTTCCTTCTGTAACATTTTTCTGTTCTACCTATATTCCTCTTCTTTCGACGTTTTCTTCCTTTCAAAATTCTGCGTATTCTTAATCTTTTATTTTCTGTCTTTCAATAACACTGGTCAACAATGATTTTATTAAATGTACACCTGGTCAAAATGAAATTGGCCGGCGTCTGAGAGACTAAGTTCCAATCGGGTATTTCCGTGAGCTCTCGGGAAGCCAGGTTTTTATCAAAAGATTGCGTCATAATAATCTCTTTCTATTATCTAATATTATTTGAAATATATTAACATTCTATGTATTTTAGCTTAATTCTGCTACATAGTTTGTATTTCAGTGTTTAATTAATAGTTCATAGTATTTTGTTGTTTAATTCGTAAATAACTCTTGTATACATTTAACTCTTATCTAATCAAATTGTTGAATTCTTTGTAAGTATGTATACTTTTTGCTGGTTGAGTGGAAGAGAAGGCCTTACGGCCTTAACTCTGCCAGCTAAAATAAATCATTATTATTATTATTATTATTATTATTATTATTATATTCTTCTAGTAGTTATAATAGGGAACACAGCTATTAATCACTAAAAACATCCAAGAAAATATTTCATATACGAGATTTAAAACAGACAGATCCTTCAGTGTTTGTAAACAGCGAATATTGTAACACAAACACTATATAGGCCTACTGTGTAACAGGTTCTCAAGTGGAGTGCGACCATTGCTCGTTACAATGCCATTCCGACTGCAGTAAAACTCTTAGCGTAATTGGTAGAACATTACTTAAGAATTCGTGAAATTACAAGTTCAAATCTTCGTGGAGTTGCTAAACTTTTTTTTTTTTTTTTTTTTTGCCTTTTATATGCATCAGTGAAAATATAACAGGTTTTCGTTATTGTTTTATCCTTAGAATACTTTTTGCTTTATTATTTTTTCATGTCAATATAAACTTTTGACGCTAGATGGAAGTAACACTAAAGACAATTAGGGGCTTTCTTATTAAAATGCTATGTTAATTATTTTATTAATCTCTGCTGCTTTGCACTCTATTGCCTAAGAAACATTCAGTAAATTTGTTGGCGGTTAAATAATTGGCAATAATTAATTTGCAAGTTGTGCTAAAGGGAATATGATTATTATACTAATCTAAATCCGTGAACATCAGGGCTAAACGTAGTAATTGTAAACTAGAAGAAAAACCATAATTCTGATGATAAAATATATCTCGATTTCCTGAAATTATAACCACACATTTTCACCAATTTTTTAATTATCTGTAAGTAACATGAATTAACATAAAATTACTTGATTATATTACAATAAAAGGAGTTGTAAAAGTAAAAGAAAGGACAAAACAAAAATTTCTCTACCGAGATTCGAAACATGCTGTGGAGGTAGCCCAAATCAGCGCCTTGTATTATGGAGTTAACTAAAGCGGCGCACGGAGGTTTACGGTAGTGAACTGCGCGCTCACCCGAAGGGACTTGGAACATTTTTGCTGCTCAAGAGACCGGCCACTTTCATTTTGACCAAGTGTAGAAAAACTTTCTTTAGGTATACATTTTTAGTTTAAAGTTTGTGTAAACGATACAATGCAATGTATGTTCATATTTGTTCTATTATTTTGTAATTAATTTCAATTCTAAAGGTTGCATTTGTACACATTTATATTTCACATTGTGCATTATGCTTTTTTAACGTAAGTTTCTGATACCTGAATAAAGGAATAAAACAGCTGATACTTTTTAAAAGATATAAACAGTTTGCAATTAATTGTACTCCATTTGTTCTTGTTAAAACCTGTCGCTGTTATAAATGTCTGGCCGAACACATGTCATCCAGCCCGGCCACACGGCTTAAGTTGCGGTGGGAACTAATACTAGCGCCAGTTGATGATGAAACACATGCACACCGAATTTGGACAGGCACATAATGTAGTCGTGGAGTGCGATGTTTTGTGGGGAACCCAGCATTGGAAGCTTCGGTTGTTTCTCTACTGTACCAGATATTGCATGTCAGAATCCATGTTGCACAGAAAAGAATAATCAAATTACTGTTCTTCAGTTATGAAGAAGCATAAATTGCAACGGGAGTTAATCAAAGTTTATAATAACATTTACCAGTTGTCAGCCTAGTGAGTTACTGTCTTCAGAGAGTTCAATTTTTATTGTAATAATATTTACCAGTTGTCAGCCTAGTGAGTTAGTATTTTCAGAGAGTTCAATTTTTATTGTAATAACATTTACCAGTTGTCAGCCTAGTGAGTTAGTATCTTCAGAGAGTTCAATTTTTATTGTAATAACATTTACCAGTTGTCAGCCTAGTGAGTTAGTATCTTCAGAGAGTTCAATTTTTATTGTAATAACATTTACCAGTTGTCAACCTAATGAGTTAGTATCTTCAGAGAGTTCAATTTTTATTGTAATAACATTTACCAGTTGTCAGCCTAGTGAGTTAGTATCTTCAGAGGGTTCAATTTTTATAGTAATAACATTTACCAGTTGTCAGCCTAGTGAGTTACTGTCTTCAGAGAGTTCAATTTGTATTGTAATAACATTTACCAGCTGTCAGCCTAGTGAGTTAGTATTTTCAGAGAGTTCAATTTTTATTGTAATAACATTTACCAGTTGTCAGCCTAGTGAGTTAGTATCTTCAGAGAGTTCAATTTTTATTGTAATAACATTTACCAGTTGTCAGCCTAGTGAGTTAGTATCTTCAGAGAGTTCAATTTTTATTGTAATAGCATTTACCAGTTGTCAGCCTAGTGAGTTAGTATCTTCAATTTTTATTGTAATAACATTTACCAGTTGTCAGCCTAGTGAGTATCTTCAGAGAGTTCAATTTTTATTGTAATAACATTTACCAGTTGTCAGCCTAGTGAGTTAGTATCTTCAGAGAGTTCAATTTTTATTGTAATAACATTTACCAGTTGTCAGCCTAGTGAGTTAGTATCTACAGAGAGTTCAATTTTTATTGTAATCATATTTACCAGTTGTCAGCCTAGTGAGTTAGCATTTAGGCTACAGAGAGTTAAATTTTTAGTCTGGTGATTCTGATTAAAGAGCCCAGATTGGGGTTTAGAACCGGTTTAGATTCGACCCGTCTAGGTTGAGCATTCGACTGAATGTTCGAACTTGAAGCGACTGCCCTGTATGTTTTGCAGGCTAAACAGAACACCAGACGCACTTAATAATACAAGAAACTGACATTTTCTGATGTGAGAACAATCTCATTTGCTGCCTTTCTCTTAGTCTCCGCATACAATTCATATGCATATAATGTTCACTATAATTTCATATCTTCTTCCCTAAACTTTACCCCGTGGGGTTTGCCAGCCAATCCATAGTTGCGCTCGGGCGTCTTTTCGATTCCCGCTTGGGGTGATTACATGGTTGGGTTTTTTCCCCGAGGTTTTCACCAACTGTAAGGCGAATTTCAGGTAACCTAAGACAAATCTTCGGCCTCATCTCGCCAAATACCATCTCGCTATCACCAATCCCATAGACGCTAAATAACCTAGTAGTTGATACAGCGTCATTAAATAACTAACTAAAAACTTTACCTCATTCACTATTTCTTCTAGTGTATCCTTCAGTATGCAGTTCTTTCTTAGCCAATGATCAAGCCAATTCCTTCTTCTCTTCCTGATTAGTTTCAGCATCATTCTTCCTTAACTCCCTCTTCCAATCACAGCTTCATTCCTTGTTTGTCCATTTCAAGGTCTCCATTATTCTTCTATAATATCCGTATTTTAAACTCTTCTAGTCGTTTCTCTTCACTTTGTCCTAATGTTTATATTTCTGTCTCATAAAATGCCACACATCACACAAAGCACTTCACTAGTCTATTTCTTAGTTATTTTTCCAAAGATCTGCAGAAAATGCTCCTATTTCTATTAAAAGCGTCTTTTGTCATTGCTATCCTCTTTTTTACTTCCTGGCAGCAGCTCATGCTAGTACTTATAACATACCAGAAGTATTTGAAGCCGTCCACTTGTTCCACTGCCTCATTCCGAATTCGCAAGTTTACCTTCTTTATTTTTTCATAACCATGGTCTTCGTCTCGTTTTCATTTATCTTAATCCCATATTGCTCACAGCAATCATTTATCTCCAGTAGCATATCCCTTAGTGTCATTTCCTCGATTGTTAACAACGCCGTATCATCAGCAAATATGCACTTCATTCTTCTTCCTCCAAAATATTTCTTCACTAAATCTTCTAAGTAAATGTTGAAATGGGTAGGTGATAAAGAGCTTCCTTGTCGTACCGTCTGCCTGTTCTACTTTCCTCTGAAATTTCTTAATTTTGAATTATCAATTAACAATGAATATGTAATTGTTAACATCCAGCATCTTTCTCCAACACCACGTGTCTTTATTTAGGAAAAGTGATGGAAGAGTGTACATCATCTATGCGGCTCTGACACGTGCTCTTGAATTTTTGCTAACCTAATTTACAAAGAAAGAGAGAGAGAGAGAGAGAGAGAGAGAGAGAGAGAGAGAGAGAGAGAAAGGAGGAAGTTCAGAATTACTTCATAGGACCTCAGATAAAAATAACAAATAGTGCCGTTGTCTATGCCGGGTTCTTAGTCAATCTGTTTACTTTTATCCATAAAAAAGACTGGTGAAAATGTATAACTTTATTGAAACGTTGCCAACATTTACAACTTTGGATACAAAAAGAGACAAACATACTGCGAAAGAAAGACTGACTGTTTGGGTGTTAGCAAATGATTACGCTTTCTTGAATTACTGTCTGTTGCCATGTCAATAAGATCGTTCAGAACTAGTACAGGAATTCTGCTTTCTAGAGATATGGACCATATGGCGTTCCATGATTCATCCCAATTAAATAATCCGTTGTACTCTCGCTCACATGGATAACTAAAAATTGTCCACACGCATTCCATCGATTCCAAAGATGCAGATTGTAGAGTTTCTTGAAGATATTCTGTCCAGTTAATTAGGCTTCTTATACCTCCAGAAATAAAAGACGAAAATTCTGAATAGTCGTACTCTTTTTTTCAGATGTTCGCAACATTCTTCCTTAATTTCCTTCTTACCTCTTCTTATTCTTTTCGTTTCTTTTCATTTCTATCTTCTTATCTTCCCTCATTAGTTTCATTGCTTCAATACCCTTTTCTGTATTAATCACTTACACATTTTAATTTTTCTATCCTATAATTTCTTCCTTTGTCCCTTTTTATTTCATATTTTCTCCCTTTCTACCTCCTTTTTTCTTTCCTTTCTTACTCCGTCTAATTTCTTATTTTCTTCACTTCTTCATCCTGCCTTTCTCCTCTAAATCTTTCCTTAATTCCTCCTCACTCCGACATTGTGTTCTTACTTTCTTTGCCCATTTTCCCTTCCAATCTTCTTTGCTCTTCTAGCCCCATTTCTTTTCATATCCCTAATTATTTTTTCTTTCTTTTTTCATTCATTTTTCCCGTCCCCTTTCTTTTTTAATTTAATTTTACTTCTCCATTTCTTGCACAGATATCCCTTTTATTTTTTCTTTCTTTGTCACGTTCCTTACTCTCTTGCTTGCTTCGTTTTTTGCTCTATGACTTGTACCGTTTCATGCTATTTTTCTTGCCTCGTTTCTTGCTCTCTTTCTTGTCCCGTTTATTGTTCCCTTTCTTGTCCCGTTTCTTGTTCTCTTTCTTATCCCGTTTTTGCTCTCTTTCTTGTCTCGTTCCATGCTGTCTTTCTTCTCCCGTTTCTTTCTGTGTTTCTTGAACCGTTTCTTAAGGTTTTACTTGTCACGTATCTTGTTCTATTTCTTGTCCCGTTTCTTTCCCTCTCTTGTCCCGTTTCTTTCTCTTTTTCTTTTCCCATTTCTTTTTCTCATTTTTCCCGTCTCTTGCTCTCTTTCTTGACCGACTTTTTCTCTGTTTCTTGTTCCGTTTTTTGTCTCTTGTTCCGCTCTTTACTCTCATTCTTGACTCGTTTCTTGCTGTCTTTCTTGCTCTCTTTCTTACCCAGTTTTTTGCTCTGTTTCTTGTTACATTTTTTTATCTCTTCCATGTTACGCTCCTTGCTCTCTTTCTTGACCCATTTATTGCTCTCTTTTTGGCCCGTTTATTGCGCTATTTGTTGTCCCGTTTGTTGTACTTTTCTTGGTCTGTTTGTTGCTTCTATCTTGACTCGTTTGTTGCTCTCATTCATGGTCCGTTTGTTGCTTTATTTCTTGGCCCATTTGTTGCTATCGGTTATGTAACTTTCTTTTTCTTTCTTGTATTTCTCCTTTTGCCTCCTGATCTTCCAATTTTCCATTATCTTTCTTTCTGTCTCCGTTTCTGTCTTTCATTCTTCCTGTAACTTCATACTTTAGTTTTTCCTCCCGTTCCTTGTTCATTTTTTCCTCCATTTTCATTTTTTTAATTTTCTTTTCGTTTTTCTGTCCACGTTTATTTCGACAATATGTTCCTATTTTCTTTCCCTGTATCTTTGTTTCTTAATTTATGTATTTATATATATTCCATTCATTTGTTCCCGCTGTCTTTCCTTCATTGGTTTATTTCTTAGGTCTTAATATTATATCATAAATGTTTACTTCTTGTGATAGCCTATATTGTTTAGTCTCTGAAGTCATACTTTAGTACTGAAATTGCTTCTTCGTATGTAGGACACATAGGGAACTAAATACAGTTTTATAGTGTCAAGTTACTTCTGTGTCACCCGGAATATTACATTTAAAGTCAATTTAGTTACTGTTTTCAGTTCGTAGTTTATTGATCACTACCTAATATCTAAAAAGCTTTTCTTCTTGATCTACGTCACATAACTTAATTATAACCTCTACATACAAATAACTATAATAACTGGAGGAAACAGCTTGACTTTTCTTTTAAATGAAACCTCCTCCCCCGCCCCCGTAGGCTACACCTCATTCCGTTTATCCGTGCTCTACTGCAGAACAACATTAACCGAATTGTTTTGCCTGATCGGTCACATTGTTTATCTTGACGAACCTTGTCACAACATTCCAGCTAATGGTGCATCTATTTGCTGGATATTCCATTAACTGAGATATCGATTCTGCAGTAATGGAGTCTGAAAGTAATTCGGGTTATATTTTTGCAGGAAATACGAGTAAATGGTTTAAAAACTGCATGAATTTGAACAGCTCATGAAAAGGGATTTCTTCTCTACCTATCATATATTCACGTCTTGTAATATAGTGGTAGTAGTGGTAGTAAAAACGATGTAACAATTGTTTCTCTTGTAATATGTACTTAAATATTTGGTGAAGTACGTTACATTCCTAGGTGTCAAAGGCATTGTTTAGGGGCTTATCAGGTTGATTTTTTCTTAATGGCATAATAGAAATGATGTGATGGAATAGAATAAAATGAGCGCATTAACAGACGCTCTCTGGGAATATCTATCACAGAACTAATTTTGTCCATCTTAAGTACCATTCAGATCCAAGGCAATTTTCAGATAGTGTTTGTTACAAGTGAAAAACATCCAAGTAAAAGTTATTTGAGACTACTCGAGAACTGGGTCGTCCCGAATTCTAAGGAAGTACATTCAAAATTAAAATTTAAAATGAAATAAAGCAGAAATGCCCAGTTAAATTTTGACAATATATTCATTAGCAATTAAACCTGATTCGCTCAAGAAAACAAGCAATTTCAGAGAAAATAATTAGTATTGATGCGAAAACCTGACAAAAATATAAATAGGATACAAATCCCCCTGTTAAAGTGTGTTGAAATCGTGTTTGAAAGTGAAGTGTGTAAAAGAAATGAGCAGTATTCAGTTGAAGTAGAAATTAATTAGACCTGTACACACGTAAAAACCTATTAATTTAAGATTTGTGATTGTTCGAAAAGTGCGGATTCTCGGTGGTCAGGAATTCTGAACTCCGGATTCTGTAAATATTGTTTGCTACCGAAGTAATGAAGATAATTCCGTAAATTATGCCGAAATAAATTCCCTTCAAATTGAATTCTATTAATTCTCTTCAAGCACGATGGGAAATTTTCGGATTGTTTCTACAATCAAACTGCACTTAATCCAAAACATGATTTGTCAGATAATACATTAAACCAGTGCAGTTAGACTTCAAAAGATGATTTTACTATTAAAGTTAAGACAGATAAATTCCAGTTTGACTCCAAACGAGCCGTTTATCACATATCCTTCGCAATTCTGCACTGAAACATACTTTTGATCCCATATTACATACTTTGGAGAAAGTGCAGTTTGATTCTAGATGACTCAAATATGTTTGTTGAAGTGTTTAGCCTCTGTTATAATTAGTAGTATTATTACTATTAGTATTAAAATTCATTATTCTAGGACAACTTCCAGCGCCGAAACAGAAGATTATTTTGTACTGCTATTCTCATAATCATCGTCCTCGTCGTCGTCTTCATTCTCCTTCCCTTTTTCTTTTTTTCCCTTACTTCCTCCCCTTTCCTTTATCTCTCCCTTCCTTTTCTTATTCCCTGTTCATTTCTTTTCTTCTTCTTCTTCTTCTTCTTCATTTTCTATTTCTTTCTTTTCTACTTATTTTTATTTTATTTTGTCACTTACACTTCATGCCTTAAGACCGTTCCTTCCTATACTTCTTTCTTCGACTCTTCTTCTACATCGTACTCTTTTTCTACTTTTCTTTATTTAACCCTTTCTTCGTTGCTAACCTTCTACTTCTCTCTTTCCCCCCTCACTCTCTACTTCCTTCTCTTCGCATTTCATTTTTCTTCACCTCGCCTCTCATTTTTCTTGTCCAGGTCTTTCTTCTTTTCTTCTCCAGATATCTCATATTTTCTCCTCCAGGTATCTCATCTTTTCTCCTCCAGATCTCTCTTCTTTCCTTCTTCATGTATCTCTTCTTTTCTCCTCCAGGTCTCTCTTATTTTCTCTTCCAGCTATCTCTTCTTTTCTCCTACATGTGTTTCTTCTTTTCTCCTCCAGCTATCTCTTCTTTTGTCCTCCAGGTTGATCTTTTACATCCTTCAGGTCTCTCTTCTTTTCTCCTTCAGATCTTAAAAAAGAGAAATCTGAAGGAGAAAAGAAATACCTGGAGGATAAAAAATATTCTCTAGGTCTCTTTTCTCCCTGCTCCAGGTTTCTATGTTTTTCTCCTCCAGGCTCCTCTTTTTTTCTCTTTCAAGCCTCTCATTTTTTTTTCTCCTTCAGGCCCCTCTTTTTTTCTCCTCCAGCTCTCCTTTCTTTTCTTCTCCAGATCGCTCTTCTTTTCTACTTCAGGTCTCTCTTCTTTTCCCTTCCAGGTTTCTCTCTTTAGTCATTCAGACTTCTCTTTTATATCTTCCAAGTATCTCTTTTTTCTCCTCCTGGCTTCTCTTTTTTCTCCTTCTGGCCTCTCTTCTTTTCTTCTACAGATCTCTCATTTTTTCTACAGGTCTCTCTTCTTTATTCTTCCTGGTGTCTCTTCTTTTTTCTTCCTGGTGTATCTTCTTTTTTCCTCCTGGTGTCTATTCTTTTCTCCTCCTGACACCTCTTCTTTACTCCTCCTCGTATCCCTTATTTTCTCTTCCTGGTTTCCGTTTTCTCTTCTCGCCCTTTCTGACCATCTCTTCGCCTCTCTTCCTTTCTCTTCATACGCCTCTCTTCTCGTCCTCTTTACGTCATGCCTAGTCATACCTAGTCACAGTAGAAGGCAAATTATAATATGTAGACTCTCACCTGTTGGTTGTGGGTGGAAAATATTTTGCTTTGTTTTAACCATCTTTTTCTTTTGTGTGATGCTGTATGTTGTTTTATTATATTATTTAGTGTAACTTATGAAATATTACAAGGTCATTTACTTATGTGCCACAAAGACTTTCCGTTACAATTGTTTTTGTAAGTTACTCTTTTTAATTAAACTACTATGAAATTACTGTGTAACTGTTTACATTTAAAATTTTTCATTTGTTTTTTAATTCGTAATGTTTGTTTTAAGCATTAGATTTCCGGAATGCTCATGGATTGACGGTGTTTCTCTGTTTACAGACTTGGAATTTCTCTTTCTTATTTTCTCCTTCGTAGGATAAGTGATTTAAATCAGGGAACAAATGACTTCTTTCTAATTTCCTTCAAATATATATTCCTCTCTTGGAAACATAAAAAATACACAAAGAGTTGCTTTTATTGCCAAATCTCAGCCCTCAGCAATTCAACCGGAAGCAAAGTGCCGGTGTCGCTTAATTTCCGACAGTATTCCGTGAGGTATATGTCGGCCATAAAAGAGAACTCCCTGTATAAATTAATGAACCGTTCGTAATGTGACAGGGCTGGTACAACTGTGCTTAAAAACTTTATTGCTTTCTCGTATTTGAACTACAGCAGAACAAAATTACGTAATTAAGATACAAAGTTAAACTAGATAACAGCGCAAGTAAGTACGTACACGCCTTTTGCAACTGTAATCAAAATGGCGTGCACTTTTACTGCCCATTGTTTACTGTGTATCTGCGTATAACCAGAACATCGTTTTTAATATTCTATGAGCATATCTTTTAATTTGATCCTTGATGTGTTTGACAAAGTGAAATCCGATTGAGACGTTAGTTTCAAGTCCTCGAAACGTGTAATATTACTCACGGAATGTAGTGCACTGCATCATTTTGACAATGCTTCTTTCAACGATAGGTTTAACCGTAACACTCGTCAGGTAATGGGTTCTCACCAAAAAGGATCTTAGTTCAATCTCGTGCATGTCCTTTAAGCCGCGCCTGTGGAGTGCTAACGTGCTGGTCTTCCATCTTGGCGGCCCATGTTTGATACCAAGCTAGATCGTGATGGAATTTGTGGTGGAGAAACTGACGGTATAGAGGCGTTTTCCCGAACTAATCTAGTTTCTATCATTTCACCAATACTTGCCACCTCCCCTTATTTCTTTGTCATCTGCAATAGTAAGAATACGCTGGAGTGAAGCCTTCGTGGTAGTACGGATTTCCGATACAATATAGCAGCCATGGCGAAAATGTGATCGTGCGCCGAGCCACTGTGCAACCTGCAACGTGCATAGCACATATGGAGGGAGACGGACACCCGAAAGGGAAGTGAAGCAACTGTCTGGCTTATTAACGGATTTTCATTTTCCTTACGTCAAGCACTTAAATATAATTTTATATACTATAAGGTTACAAATTATTGTTTAGTACGTGTAACGAAGAAAGAAACAAATAAGAAAACATAGGACACATTATCACAACCTAAAATTAACTGTCTTCAGAATGTCTCTGCGACAGAGATTCAAAATTAGGAATGATGTCACTTACTGCCAGTCGTAGGTGATCACGAAGGTATTTGTCTGTCAGTCGTGATCTAAATTTGCTTTTTACTATTTTCATTGTTGAAAATAATTTTTCAAAAACGTAAGTTGTAACGAACATGGCTTCAACAGAGCAAACGAAAGAACAAAGCTTCGGATATTTATTTTTTGGCAAATATTTTAAAAGTTCAACGTTTGTCAGTTCCTTACATCTAGCTTTCTTTTAACATTACATTACAAATCTGTGAGTTTAAATTGAAGATCTAACCGCGTTATTCGTACATCTGCTCAAAAAGGATTGACGTACAGAGATAATAATAATAATAATAATAATAATAATAATAATAATAATAATAATAATAACACTTAACCTTCTAATGTTTCATGAGTATAATGCCATTTTATGTTATTCAACCGTTTCCTCGTAATACTTGTCAACAAATCATACATTTAATATTCTCACCATATTGGCAGCAAAAAAATGCGTCCTCCCATCCTACTTGAAACTTTCGTTTTTGTCTAGGTACACGGTTTCGAGAGCGACATTGCGACGATACGTCACTCGCAGGTCAGAGACAAATGCAAATGGAACGGAGTTTGACCCCAGTGAGTGAGAGGGTGGTAGTTGGGGGAGGTAGGAAGCAAGAGAAATGCATAGCTATCATTGCGAGTTACAGTGTGCTCGCGAGTCACATTTTCGACACGGCTGCAATATAGGAAGAGCTTGGGGCTCCGGACTCCGGGGTCCCTGGGTCTTATCAGGATACTGATGTGCGGATTGAACCGGATTCTATCAAGGACTGAGGCAGGATGCCTCACCTATCAGAATAGGAATGCCACGAAGGTAGTGATGAGTAAATTCCGAAAAATATCCAGTCAAAAATTGAAAAAGATTAATTGTTACTGTTGAACTCACACTGAAAACTCTCTTAACTCCGCACTTTTTCATTTTTAAAACACAAGAAGCCATTGAATATGGCCGCAGAGCTTATCTTTCTTTAATTGTTTAAAAAATTACAAAAATGTTTTTTTAACGTATTAGCAATTTTATTGCTATTTAGTTTGGAGTTAAAATACATAGACTAACACTTACAAAATATTATACAGATAACTCTGAAAAAGACTCCTCAGCAGTAATAAACATGATCAGTAAAAGTACAAACTGTGAAATAATATCAATTGTTTATACTGTTTAGACCAGTGGTCGTCAGCACTCGCTGAAATGTGCAATCGGTACGCTGTGCTGTCCCGTGTGCACTGTCGTGCAACAGGGAGAGATAGAGAGCATACCCGCTAGCAGCTACGGAGTGCACCCCTGGTTTAGACGATAGTCCATATTTCAGAAGCAAACCTTGAAGTGCAGTGTGCCAGGGAAGTATCTCCGCACTGCAGACAGCGGAGTGTATGCGTTCGAAACTGCAATTAGAATACTATTGTATTAAAGGCATAACATATCAGTGGTTTGAGTCATATCTCCTGAACAGAAAACAAAAAGTAGAAATCAACGCATTTAATAACTCCTTTAATTCTACTTCAACATGGGGAAATGTTCATACAGGGGTCCCACAGGGCCTCTTCTTTTTTTAATTTTTATAAATGACCTTGGCCCCATAATAAAAGGAATAGGTTATCCTATACTATTTGCAGATGACACAAGTATCATAATTACAGACAATAACTTTGCCACATTCAAATATAAAACAGAAACAATTCTCCTTAAAATTTATGACTGGTTTACAACCAATAAACTAGCATTAAACATTAATAAAACTAACATAATTCAATTTAAAGCCACTTCAAATTTAATCTCTGAAACATTGGACACAACTATCAACAATACACCTCTACTAGAAACATCAACAACCAAATTTCTTGGTTTTCATATTAATAATACAATAAATTGTAAAAATCATATCAAAGAAATAACCCCCAAACTTAGCTCAGCATGCTTCGCAATTAGGTCGTTACAACAATTTCTAAACAGCAGTATCTTAAAGACAATATATTTTGCCTATTTTCATTCCATTATGTCCTACGGAATAATATTTTGGGGAAATTCTGTAGATAGTAAAAATATATTCTTATTACAAAAAAGAGCCATTAGAATAATAGTTGGAGCAAAGGCTAGAGAATCATGTAGATTATTTTTTAAAAAATTAGAGATTCTAACCTTAACAAATCAATACATATACTCTACAATAAATTTCCTCTTATGTAATAAAGAAAATTTTCCAACTAACTCAGCCATACATAGTATAAATACCCGCAGAAGGAATGATTTTCATACGCCATCATCAAATTTATCATGCTTTCAAAGGGGAGTACGTTACATGGCGATAAAATTGTTCAATAGTCTTCCTGAAGACATTAAAAATCATAGCCAAAACCCTGAATTATTTAAGACAAAACTAAAAAATTACTTAATATCTCACACTTTCTATTCTGTAGATGAATTCTTGACATTTCACAGTACTGTGTAAATATTATAATACTATTAAATGGTAAACATATTACATTGTATAAAATATTATTGTTATTAAGGCATTAATTCTGTACATATTTCATATTTGCATTTTATATGTATTGCATTTTATTGTTAAACGTAAGAATTGGACATGTTCTTTATTATATGCTATAAAGCAAATGTAAGAATATTATGGAACGAATAAATCTATCTATCTATCTATCTATCTATCTATCTATCTATCTATCTATCTATCTATCTATCTATCTATCTATCTATCTATCTATCTATCTATCTATCTATCTATCTATCTATCTATCTATCTATCTATCTATCTGTCTGTCTGTCTGTCTGTCTGTCTGTCTGTCTGTCTGTCTGTCTGTCTGTCTGTCTGTCTGTCTGTCTGTCTGTCTGTCTATGTTGGTAGCATTGGCCGGGCGGGGTCATTGCCACACCCTTGAGTGGGGGTTGCTTAGTTAACGGTATCAGTAAAATAAAACAAAATATTTGTATATGGTTCCGTTTAATTACTTTACAGCGCATACATTCCGGTGTCTCCAGTGCGGAGAGATTTCCCTGGCGCACTGTAGTTTATGAAGAGATCCAAAGAATTGTTTCACTTAGCAGAATATGTATTTAGAAACAGGCTGAACACCTAATTCTTTATACAGCTGACTATTTCTAATAAACCAAGGGAAGTTGACAGCGAAAAAAAAGTTCTGTGTCGTTAATAATAATAATAATAATAATAATAATAATAATAATAATAACAACAACAAATTACGGTTTATTTAACGACGCTCGCAACTGCAGAGATTATATCAACGTCATCGGTATGCCGGATTTTTGTCCCGCAGGAGTTCTTTTACAAGCCAGTAAATCTAGTGACATGAGCCTGTCACATTTAAACACATTTAAATGCCATCGACCTCGGCCGGAATGGAACCCGCAACCTCGAGCATAGGAGGCCAGCGCTATACTAACTACGCTATCGAGGACGACAATAATAATAATAATAATAATAATAATAATAATAATAATAATAAGAGGGTTATTTTACAACGCTTTATCAACTGCTATGTTTATCTGTTTATCTATGTCTGAGTGAGATGAAAGTGATAATTTTAGCGAAATGAGTTCAGGATAATTACCCAGCATGTGCTTTTAATGGCCTCAGGGAAAACCTCGGAAAAACTTCAACTGGGTAAATTTCCCCAACCAGGATTTGAAACCGGTTCCGCTCGTTTCACGTTTAGACATATTAACCGTCACTCCAGTGCGGTGGATAATAATAATAATAATAATAATAATAATAATAATAATAATAATAATAATAATAATAATAATAATAGTGGTAGCAGACCCTATTTCTTGTTTTCATGTTAATATCAATCTCGTTTTTCCAGTTGGCTGTCGATATTTCCTTCTTTCTTATCTCTTCGTTATTGTAACCACTGGCAGCACAATTGAACACTTGGTGCAAAGTCATTCACACTGAACCCATGGAATCGTTGTGAATGATGTGGATGTAAATTTTGCTCAAGAATTAGACCAGTGATCTTAACGAGAGCGCAAACGTGCCTCACTGCCCGTATGCGCTGTTCACATCA
The DNA here is from genome assembly GCF_040183065.1 of Periplaneta americana. Taxonomy (NCBI): domain Eukaryota; kingdom Metazoa; phylum Arthropoda; class Insecta; order Blattodea; family Blattidae; genus Periplaneta; species Periplaneta americana. The sequence goes on along the minus strand of NC_091129.1, from coordinate 79,724,379 downwards.
TATACGACACGTAAGGCACAAGCCACTGGTGAACATAAAGGTTGTAGATTACACATTGACGAAGAAGTCGCTCAGTAAGTTTCAGGCTGACTGGACTCTTGACTTCTTATGTAGTAAAAGATGAGGTGATGGTCTTTGCTTTGTATATGGAAATTATTTAGTTGCAAAAAGGAGCAGTGTCAAACGGCTAAAATAATTAGTCGATCTATAGAATGATATATTCAAATGTTGTTGTTTTTATTGACATTAAATAGTAGTAAATATATGTGTAGATTTATTGTAGAACTTCTTTCTCAATGCATTGCATTTATGTCTACAGAATGAAGTACAAACAAAAGGGTGTGTTGCTAATAGCGTAGACTCGGTACATGTCAGTTACGAGTTCAAAGTCCAAAATTTACAGAATTCGGATTTTATCTGACATGTTGTGTTTTGCATATACTAAAATCCTGTAAAAAATATCCCAAGTCCAAATCTAAGCCCGTGTTTATTTGTACAAGTATTTTATTTTAAAAGGTATTCTTATATTCCAAGCCTATATAGTTTCTTTGCTGCCCTGAAAAAAATTACTTCAATGGTTTTGGATGTTTGCCAATTCAAATCTTCCGTTAGAAAGTATTGACTTCATCAATGATGTACCGCAAAGACAAAACTCTATTATCGTAAAGTTACACCCACATTTTACAAAGCTTTGAATATTGATATATATTCGAGAGTACGAAAATTAGCGGCGCTATTTATTTCTATATTTGGCATTACGTACGTATGTGAGCAATTTTTCTCACTTATAAACCTCACGAAACCATGACTAAGATGATAATATGCGGGCTATGCTACATCTTGCTTCAGAAAACGACATTTCGCCCGACATAAGAAGGCTGGTGTCGGTAGACACACAAAAAATGCACTTCTGAATTTGGAGAGAATTTAGGAATTTAAATTTCTTTCTAGAAGTGTGATATTCATATAAGTACATGATTATGTATTAGTTACATAACAATTAATTATATTGGCCTCATTATTTAAATCTACTTAAGTTAATGAGATATAATATGTTTATTATTTGTTATAGGCCTATTATTTCATTTTATCATATGCAGAATGTCCTGCGATTTCTTTTCTTTATGTATTAGTTTAAAACAGAAAAACACCGTTTATGTACTCATTGAATTATTAGGTAACTATGTAACAATTAATTAGATCCTAGTTATTGTTTAAAACTGTATATGTTAAGAAGAGTTTTTGTTTATTATTTAATTGTACTGCTTCATAATTAATTGCATTTATTAGAGAGGAATATGCTGCAGAACATGCTTTGATTTCTTGTTGTCTTTATGAATGAAATACATTATGTATTGCTTAAAAGCAATTTAATTCACCTCGCAGTGGTAGGCCAATAGAATTCATTTTCCTCACTCCTTCTTGCTCACCACTACTGCATGCAGAATAGACTCATTGCAACCACTCGGTGCTTAATACCACGTAGAGTCGAGTACGTGCTTCTGACCTTGACATCTCTGAATTAGGCCTACTCGTTACCTGCTACTGTGTGAAACGCCCATTCCACGTGCAACAGAACGAGTTGTTGTGGGCTCCGTTGCAATACGTCTCGGCACTTCCCCTTCAAAATGGGGTGTCCGAGTGCACCTCATGTTACCAGGTCTCTCATTTCTTGGGTGCAAGAAACCTGTCTCCCGCAGTCGCCGATCTAAAGACTTAAACACTCGTCTTGTCTTGTGATGGCTGTTGGGAAATCGTTCCCTGAAGACAGTGGCGGCGAGGGCATTACTACGAACTTCCTCCCTGAACAAGGCTGATGTCTACTAGCTCTGTGAAACTGTACTGTACTGTTCTATATACTGTTCAAATTTGTCTAACTCTTCGCATGGGGTGAACCGACTCTCGTTGACTTACAGCTTAGGCCTATACTTACTGAATTTAATTTAATGTATCTTACCAATCGCAGATTACTTGCTGAGCAACTTTTATTACATAAAGTATTCAACAATCTATTGAATAATAGCGAATTAAAATTTAACAAATTTATAAATATACACTGTTAACATGTCATTATAAAAATCGTAATAAGTGTATATTACAGACACATGATCATGGTATAAGGTCAAATAATAATTCAACATTAGTAGAACCAAAATGCTTCATATCTGGTGGTCTAATGCACAGCATTAGTTTCGGCCCTAGGTTGTATAATTATGTAGGTAAATTACACCCAGAACTTCTAATGTGTAACTCATTAAAATATAATAAAAAAAATTTAAGAAATTATAGTCGTGTTAATGTCTTCAATTTAATTAAGTAAATTTATATTTATATAAGTCCATAATCAACCTGTATTATATTTGTATTCTCTGATTTTGGATTTTTTGGAATAAACGTATATATTTCTTATTTATTTCGTTTCTTCTTTCATATATATATATATATATATATATATATATATATAGTTCTAGTCGATTGATGTACAAAATTGTAAATTTCTCTGTATGTTAATTTTATATTGGACTGATGGCGGGCTTACGTGAGGGTGGCAATGAACCTCCGAGTTCTTTAAAGGCCATTTGTAAGTACGTTAATTTTATATTATGTGATTTCATTGTAGCTCTCACTTCAGATTCCTCACAAGCAGTATAGGTAGCGTGTCTACCTGCTGTCTGTATTTTTGCTCGGGAGTGAGTTCGCTTCCTGCTTGAGCTGATTACCTGAGCTGTACTGCTGGCTTGCAACATGTTTTAATGACAATATAAATATATTACGGTAATACTATATTTCAGTTTTTCTGTTTGTGAGGAATTAAAATGGATTTGGGTGAGGTGGGATATGATGATAGAGACTGGATTAATCTTGGTCAGGATAGGCACCAATGGCGGGCTTATGTGAGGGCGGGAATCTGAAAACGAAAGGACGTTGCGTAAGGGACCTATAGTTTTTTCCGAGGCTTTCCCCAACTGTAAGACAAATGTCAGGCAATTCATGGCGTATGCTCTGCCTAATCTCGCCTAATACCATCTCGCTCTTCAGAAAGTTTTTTTTTTATCCAATGCCACCAGGTTGTCCTTTCGACATTTCTGGTCTTCTCTCCTGGCCATGGCTTAGTTGTAACCCACTTCTGAGGTTGGGGCGCCTGGAAGGCGGAGTTACATTACCCCGATGATGTGATAGGATGATTATGATAATGTGTCCAGACCATGGACGAACACAGGAATAATCCCCTTTAAGGAAAACTTCCTAACCGGGAATCGAACCCGGGACCTCATGAACTATAGCCAGAAGCTCTGACCACTAGACCATGAGGCTGGTCGCTATTCAGAAAGTAAATACAGTATTATTTAACGTCTTGAATACGGCACAAATATTAAGGATATTGCTGAAGAGTTTGTTTACATTTATTTATTTATTTATTTACTTATTTATTTACTTATTTATTTATTTATTTATTTACTTATTTGTTTATTCATTTATTTATTTATACATTTATAAATATATTCTAAGGAAATAAAATTAATTTGCATCAGATTCACTTTTTATAATAAATTAATAACTCTTAAATACCCATTCCCGTATAATCGATGTTTTCCTGTCCGTAATATTCCTTGACTTTCATTCTCTACCTAAATATGATGCTTGCCGATTGCAGGGGACTTGCTCCTAGTGTTAAGTAAGTAAGAATTGGCTTTCTACTATTTCGACGGAGCAGTATATTGTAAAGTCACACAAAATTTATTTTATTTATTTAATAATGCTAGAGACGAGAATTCTTTGCACTATAAAATCCCAAAATATGGATTCATTCACTATCAAACTATGAAATATGCACGATCAAGCGAAAAATATATTAAAATACGCACTTCCATTTTTGTTCCAAATTCTTATTTCACTTCACGTTTTTTTGTATAGTTAATATCCTAACAACATTTCTAAATTGGTTTCTGTGAGGTTTCTGCATTTGTCAGTCAATATGTTTTTTTAGGCAGAGAATGACCTCTCTGTAGCGCATGAAGTTATGGGTGCAAACTTGCATGAACATATTTGTCACAATGTCAGGTCAAATACTTCATTCAACTTTTCGCCACAAATAACCTTCTTTATTGAAAAAAAGAATCCGTAGTCCGGGTTCGTATTTATGACCCTGTCCAGTTTGTTTCTCGCCGCTATACCCACTTTCCCACGAGCATAACTCAGGGATGTATGGAATTGTTTGCAGATTCTTTCCTTTTTTTGGATTCTTGCAATAAGTGAAGCAGATACGAGATACTGGTCGACTTGAAATTCTTTAGTACAGTTTATACGAATGGAGAAACCTTAATTGGAAGCATGTAAGAACCACATTAACACACGCAAACAGAATAAACACATTAATCACTTACGAGGTTCACACACTGCAAAGGCAGTTTAGTGAATGATTCCAATTTTAGAGGAATTGCTATTAGTACTGTAAAAGGAAAAGAATTTACAATCTCCCTGAAAGAGGGTGCTCTTGACCTAAATTATTTGTCGGCAGTTTCCTTGAATCCGCTATATTTACTCTCTACTATTATCAAAATATCCAATGTAATAAATCCATTTATGACACATAGTCTGTAGAGTAGCAGTCATCAGCACAGAGCACCCTGGGGCTAGCGTCTCTTACTGCAGAGAACACACTGCACTATGGTGCACTCGTAGCTGCTAGCGGGTATGCTCTCTACCTCTTCCTAATGCACAACGGGGCACACGGGACGGCTCCGCTTACCCTTTACCCATTTCAGCGAGTGCTGACGACCACTGCTGTAGAGGATCGTCGGTAAAATTTGTAAAAGTGAACTTCCGTCAAGGAAAAAGTCCTCTAACATTTTGTCAAAATCTTAACATTTTATTTAATTTTTCTGTTATTTCGGTTTTTTTCTTTTCCTTGTTTAGTTCTGATTCCTGAAGTTAAAATAAGGGACATAAAAATCGAGAAACTGAGGTCTCCACTCAAAACCATTAAAACATACACTTAAACTGAATATAATATATATTATATGCATTATTAAGTTAAAAATTGCTGAAACATGCATTCAGCATGTTTTTATCCACAAAAAGGCCAAAACATGCAAATATGCACGGAAAAAGTACACATATTTGGAAACGAAAAGTAATGAAATAGATAAGTACTAGGTTTGAGCTATGTTCTATGTTCCTATAAAACATGCATTTGCGTGGAATTCTCTTTTCTAATAATAACATATCGCACATAAAAATGCTACAGGAAAGTACACCGAAAGAGCAAAGCTCGTGTTCAAGGACAGTTCCGTTTTGATAAAAGACTTGAAAATGAAATAAAATTTTACATGATTCACAAAAATATTTTTTTTTCTGAATTAAAATTTAAGATGCTGATACCAGAGTATTACACATATTATACATACCGGTAATTTAGAAAAATAAAAGTCTCTGTTGTTTCTAATATATCATTTAAACTTCTTATACTTCGATCAGATTTTAAGAAAAGTAGATAGAAAAAAATATACATAAATCACAAATATACATACTTCGTAGACTAACATTTAAACAATAGAATAAAATTCTTTCAATTCACGTGATATTATTATAGTAACGAAATTTGTTTGAATTTTTTTCATAGTGGCAACTTTAGTTTTAAAGTTTCGATTACATGCTACCTGGTTATATAATTTTCCCACAAAAAGAAGCATTTTGGAAAAACCCCCGATCATGCTCCTCATTACAAGCTAATATTGAAACACATCAAAACGACTTTGATTCTGATTGATAACGAATGCATCAGATAATGGAAATTCTTTTTTAAGAGTGAATATGATAGAGATGTGGATCAGCTGACTGATGCCCATCCGTTACTCCAGCACCGATAATTTTACTCCGTAATCGAAGTGGAGGGTGGATGGGGTGGGTTGTGTTTATTTACCATGCTGCAGCGCAACAAGGCTGGGAAGTGTCACAGATGAGCGCCCCGCATTCATCTCTCTGTCTGCCAGCTGCCGCCACGTATGAACAGAATGCACAGTGTCGAAAATGCGGACGTGACGAGAATGGTGACGAGTCGTGCTACCCTGAAATTAAATATCGTTCGGAAGTCACATACGTCCTACAAATTTCGGCGCTTTGTCACTTGGAAATGCCAAATGACAGCGTTGAACTTTATGAAAACAAAAGTGACACACCCGACAACTTCATTAGTAAATGAACTCCATTTTAAGTTCGTTTCTGTACTACATCCATCTCGTCGAGTTAATCTTTTTAGCATGATGAATTCTAGTTATATAAACAGAACTTCTGTTAGGCCTGATTGTCAGATACAAAATAGGTCATTGTAGATCAATTTTTATGCCGAATGCGTTTCCAGTTTTTTATAGTACAAAATTTTCACGTAAGCACAATTAATGCGTAGGCTATTACTACCACTGTTGCTGTCCTGTCTGTTTTCCCTATTCATTCTCGGCCCTCTTTTAAGAGACCTTTCGCTTCCTGTTTTCCCATTTAAGTCTTTGTCGTAATTCTCCTTAACTTCATGGTACAGGCAGCTTACTGTTTCGCCTTCAGAGATCTTCCAGACAACTCTTCCTGGTCTGCATAGAGATTTGTTTTCCATGGGTCGATATTTCCTTATCTGTGTGAACAATCTTGTATCTGACATTCTAAGTGTTCTTTCCATCGTAATAATTAATATTTTAATTTATTTCCCTTACCAAATAATTTCAATCTTTACGATTTTATAGTTTTTATTGAGAGGTATCTGAACATTGAATGTTAAAGAGAGTATATGAAAATAGTAGCCTACCGGGTATACACAAAAGAATATTTAAGTGATTTGTATAGCTATGTAAACAAACATAGGTGCTAGTGTCCTTAATGCAGCGTTGTCAGACAGAGACTAAACGGAGCGGGGCGCTCCACTAGACTGGTTGCGTGCTCCGGTGTTTCCACAGACATAAGCAACTTCACGCTCCGATCTAGCTCCACAACCGGTTTTGGAGCTTACAACTCTGACATTACTGCCTTAATGTAATGAAAGAGCAGCTGTAAAAAATTTTAATTCTACGCGCAAAAAGTTGTTACCTCACCCTGTAGCCTGGCAGTGCCACTGATAAAGATAGCGTTGACTCCCGAGATGCAGGACACATTACAGAATATCATTTGGCAGCATGACGGTACAACCTAATCCTCATTTTCTTAACGAAGTTCAGAAATATGTGAATGAAGTTTTCCTCCATCGCTGGATCGGTCGTCACGATCAGAACATAGCCTCCAAGGTCCCCTGACTTCATCTCGTATGACTTCTGAGGATATGTCAAAGATCGGATTATGTCCCACCACTATCTGCCACCCTACCTGGCTTGAGACACAGGATTGTTGCTGCTGGGGCGGCCATTACACTACACCAGGGTGGGAATAATTAGACTACTGGTTGGGTATGTGCCGTATTTACTTTTTCACTCCATGTAAGATTTATTATTTTATATCGCAGGTGAAAGAAATTATACAACCTTAAAATTCCGATATTCATTTAAATACACCGGGTACTTACAGGAAGAAATTAGAGGAAAGGAAAGTAAAATTCATTCGTCACAAAATGAGACAAAACACATTTTTAGTTAATATATATGAGAGGATAATAATTTTCAAGAAATAAAATGGAAGGACTAAACTTCTTTTAGTAGGTTTATTTTACGACGATATATCAACATCTCAGTTTTGAATGAAATGAAGATGATAATGCCGGTGAAATGATCCGGGATTCAGCAACGATAGTTACCCAGCATTTGCTCGTATTGCGTTGAGAGAAAACCCCGGAAAAAATCTCAATCAGGTAACTTGCACGGACCGGGATTCGAACCCGAGTCACCTGGTTTCGCGGTCAAACGCGCTAACTGTTACTTCACTAAATTAAAATACATAAAATATATTCATTGGAATGCAGTGTCACAATAAAATTATAGTGAACTTCAACTAACAGCAGGAGAAAGAGACACATGGCTGAAGCGACGGGGTGAAGCCTTTAGAATAAATTGTTTGTTTGGTTGATGGAAGTATTAAATGAAAGCATTCTATTGATTGATGGATTGGATGTATTAAATTGAATGGTTGATTCCATTTATTGAGTTGGTTATTTGATTGATTTTTTTTTATTTTAGTGATTTTATTTGATTGAACTGATTTGTTTGAATTGTTGGACTGATTTGTATGAAATAAACTGATGTTATTGGATTGAAATATCATTTGGTTGAACTCATTTTATTGAATTGAACTCATTTGGTTGGATTGAACTTATTTGATTGGATTGAACTAGTTTTATTGGATTGATTTAATGAATTGTGTTGATTGCTGTGATGGAGTGTATTTAATTGCTTTGGTAGATTGTGTTTGATTTCTTTGGTTGATTGTGTTTGGTCGAATAACCAAGAATAATGTTTTGGTTTGATTCGATTGATTTATTGGATTTGATTCCATTGATTTATTGGATTTGTTAGATTCATTTATTAAATTTGTTCGATTGGTTTATTGGACGGAATTGGATTGATTGATTTATTTATTAGACTGAAGTGAATTAATTAATTAATTTATTTATTTATTTATTCATTCATTTATTTATTTAACTGAAGAGAAATGGTTTATTGGACTGAATTGGATCGATTTATTTATTTATTGGACTGAAGAGAAATGGTTTATTGGACTGAATTGGATTGATTTAGTTATTTGACTAAAGTGAATTTATTTATTTATTGGACTGAAGAGAAATGGTTTATTGGACTGAATTGGATTGATTTAGTTATTTGACTAAAGTGAATTTATTTATTTATTGGACTGAAGAGAAATGGTTTATTGGACTGAATTGGATTGATTTAGTTATTTGACTAAAGTGAATTTATTTATTTATTCGACTGAATTGGATTGATTTAGTTATTTGACTAAAGTGAATTTATTTATTTATTGGACTGAAGAGAAATGGTTTATTGGACTGTATTAGATTGATTTAGTTATTTGACTAAAGTGAATTTATTTATTTATTGGACTGAAGAGAAATGGTTTATTGGACTGAATTGGATTGATTTAGTTATTTGACTAAAGTGAATTTATTTATTTATTGGACTGAAGAGAAATGGTTTATTGGATTGAACTGGATTTATATATTTATTTATTCTCTGATTCACTTTGTCGTTCATTTATTCATTGGATGGGGAAAATATTTTTCCTTGTGTAGGCCTATCCATTATTATGTTATGTCACGTAGCAATTTATTCCGAGCAACAAAATTACGCAGGAAAACATTGGTCTTGTTTTAAAGTGGGTCGTCATTGATTGTTTCTTTAAGATTCATTGATATTTTAATAAAAATAATGTCATGTGTATCATTCTCGGGCTAATTGTTTCGTAGTTAAATGAATGTAGTTCGTATAGTGAAGAAAGTGAAACGAAGGAGTTCAAATTATTATTACATCGTTGATCTTCTAAACGTGTCAGAAGTCTTTATTGAAGGAATTAGTGCAGTGTTCCCAATTTATTAAATGGGATAGGGTTTACGATAACGTTTCATTCCATGCGTACGTTAGAGTTAATAAAATAGAAAGCAGTATAACGCCGCTGTTTATAACCTAACTGAAACCTGTGCGTAAAATAAATTTATAGTTTATAACGTAGTGTAAACCCGTAACCCTAGCCTACAGCCCGAAACATAAAGTGGGATCTCCATGCGAAATGGGATAAGGGAGGGCTCGTGTAACGAATCGACAGGGCTGTCGCAACGTATAAAAACCAATGGACCAGAATCTGCTGCAGCACTTGCAGAATTTGTTGCTGAAAATAAGCAGCGTTCCCTAACATCAATTATTATTTGTACCCTCTATATGACGTCGTATTTCATTTGAGGTTACTCATAATTAAAGAGACTTATGTCTATACGTGAATGCAGGAAAATATCAAGTGCACAAGGAGTTGCAGTCATAATTCCATTAATTTCTATAGGGTTTAAACGCCTCCTTTACGAATATTTTAATGTCTGCTACATAACTTCTAATTTCATATATTTTCTTTAGTAAAATACAATATCAAAAAAAAAAAAAAAAAAGAATTATGAATGAATTATTATATATGTCTTTAAGCAATATACCTTTTGGTGAGACGGCACGTTAAAAATAAATATGTATTTTTTAAGTGTCATATTACAGTGCATACATCTCAAAACAAATTGTTATTGGCTGATAATTTTTTATAGGCTTCCAGAACTCACTTACGTTACAATTAAACAATTATTATGTCACATTTAATTAATTAATTAATTAATTAATTATTTATTAACCTATTTATTTATTTTTTATTCATGACGTATTTACTCATTTTTATTTACTTTCTTAATTTACTTATGTATTTACTTATTTAGTAATGTGGTTATTTGTTTATTTATTTATTTACATATGAATTTATTTATTTATTTATCTATCTATTTATCTATTTATCTATTTACTTATTTATTTATTTATTTACTTATTTATTTATCTATTTATCTATTTATTTATTTATTTATTTAATATGGTGACGTTAAGGTCATCAGGCCTCCTGTATCACACCATCAGGAATGCAAAAGTAAAAAAACAAAACAAAAATGCTAGAGAGAAGAAGTACTTAAGGAAAAGAATTAAAACTGGAATTAATATAAAAATAAAAGACGCAAATAATGCAAATAAGGGGAGAAAAAAATACAGGTACAAAGTTAAAATCGGAATAGGTAAAGAAAAGTACATTAATATTTAGTTGTATATACTTTAAAGAAAATAACTAATCATCTAAAGGTAAGTAAATGATTGCACAAATTCCAAGAGAAACATGACATATTTTCGGAGTCAACCGCTGTGGAGTAACGGTTAGCACATCTAACTATGAAACGAACAGGTCCGAGTTAAAATCATAGTTGAGGCAAGTTACCTGGTTGGGTTTCTTCCGAGTTTTCCCTCAACCATTTTCGTCGTTGGACTTCGGACTCATTTTGCTACCATTAATTCACATATCATCTATACCATAGCCTGGGTTAAGTTCACATACTATACTTGTACAAGAGTTCGGCCGTTCGGCTATCCAATCATTCTCAGAATAGGAGTGGTAAGCACAATAAGCCTTACTGCGGTGTAAGCCTTCGGGTGTCTCCTCCGTACCAATAGAGAGAAAAAAACATTTTCGTAGCATTTACAATAAATTTAAATTATTCAGTTTAGTACATTGCACTCTGCTCAGTAAGGAAATGCTTTCTAAGTTTGTATTTGAATATTGTTAAATTCCGAAAGTTTCTGATGTCACTGATTATGGTATTCCACAAGCACGATAGCGAGATTGTGTATGATGATGAAAACGATGTTCATGTGTTGGTATGGGTAGTTTGCGGTTATTTTATGTGCGTGTGTAGAGATCAGTACGGTAACACACTCATAGCAAACAAGTACTACTACCAATGCGCTTAAAACACAATTTAATTTCGAATAGTTTATTCCAACAATCACGATAATATAGATATGTAAGAATTTCAAGTATTTTACAAAAATTCTTAATTTTAATTTAGAGTGATTTTTTAAAACCAATAACTTATTTCCAACGTAACTAATCACAGAAACACTAAATAATAATCTACTTCACAGATTCTATTACTAATAACAACCAGTAAGAAATGAAACTCTAACAAAATTAATTTTTGGGATATGCACTTATACTCAAATATATGAAAATTTAATTGATGAACTAGTGGACTTACTCGTGTTAAATATGAAATATCTGTCCGGCTTACAGCTGTTTCAGTGCTTCACGCACCATCATCAGAGCCTACTAGATCGCGGCGTCATCTCGAACTTCTCTGCCTGTTAGGAGGGTGTGTTTTTATAGTTGGAAGGTGTTGAATTGTGGAGTCGAATAGTGTGTGTGTACTGAAAGTGATCTGTGTGTTGAGGATTTGATCGGGGTGTGTTTTAGTGTGTTTGTATATTTCATATTGTTCCAGTGTGTTGAGTTTTTGGTTCTTGGGTTGTGTGTGTAAGATTTCCATGTCCGTATTTATGTTACTGTATGTATGGTTAGTATTGGTTATGTGATCGGCGTATGTAGATGTATTGTGTCCTCTGGTTATAGCTTTAATGTGTTCTTTGTAGCGTGTTTGGAATGAAAATTTGTGTAATTTGTTTCATATAATACGAGTATGTAATAATGAGTATAGAGAGAGCCACCGGCGTAGCTCAGCCGGCTGAGACGCTTGCCTGCCGATCCGGAGTTGCATGGGTTCGATTCTCACTTGGGCTGATTACCTGGTTGTGTTTTTTCCGAGGTTTCCCCCAACCGTAAGACGAATGTCGAGTAATCTATAGCGAATCCTCAGCCTCATCTCGCCAAATACCTGTCGCTATCATTAATCTCATCGACGCTAAATAACGCAGTAGCTGGTACAACATCGTTACATAACCAACCAAAAAATACATTGAACAAATTTCCCTTCTAAATGTTATATCTTACATTTCAAAATATTCATCGTCGTTAACACACTCTTTTCGTGATATACATATAAGGGGTCAAAGAAGTCGGTGTGTCTCGCTACATGAGATTTTTTAAAATTAGATTTACACGAAAATCGTCCACACTATTAAAATACGCCAGAGGGATAAATTATTATTTTAGTTTTTCTGTCGATATGGACAAAAGTCACGATCCTATTCGTAGTAGTTACCGAATAAAAGATTGTTAAATATTTGAATTTTTTTCTGAAAAAAAAACTATTAGGTAACTTTCCACAAATGTGATATTATAGTTTTTTGTTACATACAACTACAACATGTTCATAATGTGTGCATACGATTCATCTGCAATACTCGTAAATTTGACCATATAACACCTTCCCTCCAGTTACTTTCGTGGTTGCGTCTGAAGGAACGAAGAACAATACATTCACTGTCTCTTCTGTTTAGAATCATGCATACTTCTACTTCGAATTATCTGTTATCGCGCTTTAAATTTCTTACAACTCTTCGAAACCGACATCAAGAACTTCTTTCTATCCCTCATCATAGAACGTCTTTATACTCATCTTCCTATACTGTAGAAATACCTCGCTTCTGGTTACCTAATGACGTCAGGGACTGCCGGACTTTATCACAATTCAAAATTAAATTGGAAAATTTTGTCTTAGTTAATGTTTTTAGGTATTGGTAGAGGTATTGATTTGTGTTTTTTGTCTTCTTTTTCAATCTGGATTAAAATTGCAAGTTTCCTGTTTATGTTAGATAATTAGTTATGTGGGTGGGCGTCGTTATTGAGTTCCCACGTTGGACGCCATTTGAGGGTGAGTGGTTATTGTGACCACACGTTGGGCGCCATTTGAGGGTGGGTGCGTCTCGATGTTGCGTGAGATTCACTCAGGGTAGCCGAGGTACGGTTGTGGTGTAGGTTGATGTCGGGAATAATCCCAAGCCGGCTACTTATATAAAAGGCAGTGTAAATTCCAAAACTATAAGTTTATTGTCGTATTCACTTGGTAAACCCTAGAGTATGTATTTCCGGCTGATTTATACTTCAATCGTTGGTCGCAATTCTGTATCGACTCAGTTGCAGCTCTGAATAAGCTCTATCCGATACTATAAATTCAATACTCTGTCCCGTACACTACGATCGAAGCTCCTAAACGTTGTTTTTGATTGATCTCCGCTCCGAAGCGGAATAGTAGTCCTGTCGACACCAAACGAAGTAGTTATTGTGCCCTGTATGTAGGGCCGCCGACACGATGTGAAGTTGTTTTGATGATCTCCGCTCCCCGTCACCCTTATTTATAAAAACCTATCCTACGCTAAAACTAACTATCCTATTGGTTAAAAACTACGTCGCTAACTGGCCTAAAATCTATTCCCTATTGGTCCAAAGTGACCTCATAAGCTGGACCAAGATCTCTTCTTATTGGGCGCGAAATATGTCATCTCTAAATTTAGACTTTGGATTTCCCATAACCTCAAATTAGTTTGTATATCTCACAAGAATACCCGTTCTTTGGAAAACCCAAGCTTGGCAGTATCTTTCCCACGGGTCCAGTCTAACTTTAGGGTTTTATGCTTCATCGAGTCTCTATACGAAACCCCGCTCAAGGTGGCCCTAAATCTGTCCGATGCTGACAAGTGACGAAACACCTGTGTGGGAAGCTAATTCTAACGAAGTCGCCAGAACATCCCCGCGAATACATGTAATAAAGATATGGAGATATCACTTCGCTAATAAATCGGTCTCTCCCTCTCCTAATTACTGCTTCAGTTAGGATACAATTAATTATGATACTTAATCACTCATTTAAAGTTTGTGTGACTGCAACCTGTGTATATTTTTGTGTGGCTTTACTTTGTTTATACTGTCTCTCTCTCTCTCTCTCTCTCTCTCTCTCTCTCTCTTTATTTATTGTGTAGCTTTACTTTGTATATAGTGTATTTTTTTCTCTGTTTATTTCTATTATTGTATTTGTATTCCTGGTGTTCTAGAAGAGAAGGCCTGATGGCCTTAACTACACCAGTATAAATAAATAAATAAATAAATAAATAAATAAATATGATCTAATCGCTCTGCAAATCTGCAAGCCTATTTCACTTCCACCCTGCATTGAGTATGTGAGAAAAACTAAAGAAATCGTGTTACGGGGTAAAGAAAAACGTAATCCGTAAAATAAAAGGAAAAAAGTGAAGCTTACGGGAAAAACGTAAGATCTGACAAATTTAGACCGAAGTGGATTCGAACCGACGCTCTAGAAAGCCTAGGAGCACGAGTCTCCTTTCTAACCCCTAGACCACGCCGATGGCCTGTGTGCTTTTAGTTGGAGATATTTGATTGCTTTGACATTAAAGCCGTCAAAAATTCATTACTAGACCTACATAAAAAAAAAGCTTTAGTGAAACCATTTTCGCTAGATATTGCTGGAAATTGACCACAGTATGGTAGTAATATCAGTGGGTGTTATACTTGTACCTATAACTGTATCCATTTACGCAGATATTGGCAGCCGCGTCCACCTGCTGTGTCCAATGTTATTACCCGCAGATGGCGCTGAAATGCATCATTATTGTTCGTAATGTGTTATCTCTCATGTCCATAGCTTCTGTGCGAGAATTCAGCGGCCTCAACTCCTCCAAACTCGGGGTAATCACTTGTGCCCAAACTCTGCTTTGTGGGGCAGCAGAGGGGAAGGTCTGAATACATTTAAATGAAGCACACTCTTGTCTTAAAGGGGAAGCTTCAGCTTTCCTACGTCACGTACCCTACGTGACAGCAATTTCAGGAGCTAGCTGATACTGGGTCAAACGATGTATAATTTAAATGTAAACGGCGATAGCATGAAGTTAATAAACAGGTAGAAATTTAACTTAATCTACTACTGTCTTCTCAGGAAGGAATTTTTAAAGTTAGAAGACAAATTGAGGGGCTTAGAAGCAAAGGGGTACAACTGAAATTCGTTAAAAAAATTATGTAAGTGCATCCAGGGTAAGCTAAATCTTAAAAAAAAAAAAAAAAGTTAGTAGCAAAGAAATATCTCTTAAATAATAATAATAATAATAATAATAATAATAATAATAATAATAATAATAATATAATAATAATAATAATAATGGCTTTATTTAACCTGGCAGAGTTAAGGCCGTAAGGCCTTCTCTTACACTCAACCAGGATTAAAACTTGCTTACATAGTTGAACATACAACTGGATCGGAATTAAGTAATTACATACTGATACAATTTAGGTACATAATGAGATCAAAAGAGGTAGTTACATAAAATTTACCTCATAAAATAAAAATAAACATAGTGGAATACATATTAATGTTGTTAGAATCAAATATGAATCACATAAAAACGGAAGCCGATAATTCAATAAAAACATGTACACAGTAAAAATAAAAATAAACACATTAGTATACATATTAGTATTAGATTACAAGTAAGTAAGTAGGATTCACATAATTAAACCAGAAATTGAATAAAATGTACACAATAAAAAATAGATTAATAATAAAAAAGCAACACAGTGGGATATATACTGGTGTTAAGTGATAAATAAACACGATTTACATGATTACATAATAAAAATAAGAAACAAAAAATAATTTAAAAAAATAAATACATTGGAACACATAGCATTAAATATTTGCAACGCGTTAAGTCTGGCAACTCATCATAAGACATTTTTCTAATTTATAGTCGGTGACTCAGGAGAAGACGAGCACGGGGTGAGGAAAAATGGTGATTAATAGATAACGTTACGACAACACGTATAATACTTGTACTACTAGTAAGCGGAAACATTATTTATACTTACTAGTAGTACAAGTATTGCACTATTTTCGTAATATTCTGTATTAACTACCATTTTTCCTCACTCGACGCTCGTCTTCTCCTGAGTCACCGACAGTACATTTAAAAGAAATTAAAGTTCGGCAGCCCTTGACTTCAGGCGGCAGAGAATTCCGGTGACGAGAAGTAGCAACAGTGAAAGATGAAGAATAAAGAGATGACATCGCAAATTAAAATGTAAAATTAAATCATCATGGAATTACGAAAGCTTAAACATTTTCAATCATGATAATACAAAAATGTGTATTAGCAAAAATAACTTTGTTGATATTTTGCTGTAATAAATAAGTCAAAGACGGAAATATCATAACTTCACATTTTTGTATTATCATTATATGACTTATTGGAATGCACACAAAAATGAATTCAAAATTCAAATTTTCAATCATATTATTTTCGAAAAAGTAACTAAAGTGCTCTTAATACCCCTTTGCTTTTGACCCCCTCAATTGTATAATCATATTTTTCCCCTTCGTAGACAGAGTTTTTATATTGTTTTCATGAAAAACACCTATGTTCGATATATAAGAGGGTGAAATTGTAACGTTTAGACATGGAAAGTTCTCTATGGCGTCACTCGTACCTTGGAAACAGAATTGTAAGATAAATATTATGCCTCTTGGTTTTCCACGCTATCCGTCTGGATTCATTTTCTATTCAGTGTGCAACAAATTTCGGCATTTTCCAAATTAAAGCCTTCTGAATTTGGAGCCTTGGCTTTCGTATGTTGCTTCCGGTTCACTCGAGTGTTTCTTGCACAGCGTAAGGGTTCGGATCCTTTCTCTTGCTAGGGTTGCGGCGGCCTTCCCTCCACTTGCTGCCCAGACATTCAACTGTAAGTAACTGTCGCTTATCAATAATATCACACGATTTTATTAAAATTCTCGAGTTTCCCGTAGGCGACTTTTTGTCGGTCGAACAGACCGAAGTGAAATCCGTACAGATAAGCCTACAGAACATGATTAATTGGACAGCGATTAACAACAGCTAAGTAACTGCCGCTTGTCAGTAATATCACCCAACTTTATTAAAATTCTCGAGTTTCCCGTTGGCGAGCTTTTGTCGGTCGAACAGACCAAAGTATGTGAAATCCGTACAATTATGTCTACAGAACATGATGAATTGGACAGCGACTAACAACACCCAAGTAACTGCCGTTTGTCAGTAATATCACCCAATTTTATTAAAATTTCGAGTTTCCCGTTGGCGACTTTGTCGGTCGAACAGACCGAAGTAAGAATTGGACAGCGACTAACAACAGCTAAGTAATTGTCACTTATCAGTAACATCATCCAATTTTAATAAAATTCTCGAGTTTCCCGTAGGCGACATTTTGTCGGTCGAACAGACCGAAGTGAAATCCGTACAGATAAGCCTACAGAAGATGATGAGTTGATGATAGTGATGGATATAAAATGTCGTATACTTAACTTCTCATTGAAATTTCCCTTCCTTGTTAACAACTGTACTAAATGTCTTGTGAATTTTTCGAGGCTACATTTTCTTCTCTTGAGAATTTCCGGTTGTGAAACTGTCTCATTTTGTTGCAAACAGAACAGCGTGTTGGCATTTCTAGGAATCCGCATGTTGATATTTGGGTCTCTGCTATCTTAATGGCTTTCGTGTTTACGTTTCGGAGTGCACGTGGTGTTGATTCATGCACTCGCCACACAAACACGGCCTTCGCTTCGGTACTTTCCTGACTATTCTTATGCTCGATTTATGATTCACCTCAGCAGCTCTCATTGAATCATCATATTTGCCGGCGTATAAGACGCATTTTCTTATTTGAAAATGAGTTCGGAAAACAGGGCGTGTTTTATACGTCGATACTAAGTTTGTGAATGGATCTAAGTTTCAAGGGATGCGGTGAAAACTGAGGTTGAATGCTACAGAGGACGATTTCTTGCATGAGCACTCGGATTAGAGGTGGTTTGAAGTGATGCTTCATTTAGTTCTGGAGATGAATTTCTGAGTTTTGACAAATAATATTAAAAGTAAATTTTTTGCTAGTGAGAATACGGTAACGGAAAAAAACAGTAACTCCATTTATTTAATAAAATTTCGGATTTGTAGATCTACGAAATCAGGGTAGCATAATGATAATAAAAATAACGAAATTTATATTTTATCACGAAAAAATGACGGTTTATTAATGATGTAAGTCCCAACACGAGATTCTTCCGAAGAAATCAACAGTATCTTAAAAAAAAAAGAGTATTCATGTTATCTGGAATTACGGTTTTATACATTTCTATTAGAGTAGGTAGAAAATAACAAATATAGCATTAACTTTCGCCCTATGATAAATCCTTATTGTTACTTGAAATAATTATTAGGTATGTAATACTTGAGCACCAATACAGAACAGGACACTTTAGTTTTTGCTAGCAAGTGTAATAAGATTTGTTTCATAATTTGTACTTGTGAATTGTATGCCAGATATGTCAAAACCTATTATAGGCTATATAATTCGGAAACACACCTAAACGGTAAAATGATTTACATTTGAAATGGTTAGGGAATCGAATATACAAAACGTCAGAAAAATTTACACCTAAGTAGCAAAATGCTCATTTGTAGTTAAGCAAGGGATAGTAGCATTATCAGATATGTTATGTATATATATTAGTGTTGTGGGATTTAATCGATTAATCTAATCGGTTATTCGATCAATTTCTGTTGTAAGATTAATCGATCAAAAATGTTAAATCGAATAATCGAGTAGATTAAAATTAATCGGTTGTAGTTGATATTAATTAATATTTTGTTAATACAAACTCATACTAAAAATTGCGACAATATTTTTCCCTCGGAAATTGCTTACTTAAAAGCACAATAGTACTGTTATTTTCTAACTGTAAATCAGGTAGTGTATGGAAAATCTTTGCACAAACGCTTCAGAAAGAGATGGAGATATGAGGACAGTGACCTAGTCTACCTCTATTGAAAGTTGAAACACAATGCGAAATCCTTATTAAGTTTAATGGTTTTCCAAGAAAACTTCCACCTTGTCAGCGAATCTTCCTAGCATATGAAATACATACTTTTCTGGGATTCGTCCCCCTCATCCCTTATAAAATATACTGTGTGCAAGTGAGAGCATAACTACCTTCTTCTCTTTCTAAAATCTAGTAATTCGATTACAATAGGGGCCAGTTTTCTGTTTCGACCGCTGTACCACAGTTACAGTTTTTGTACTAGGTTTGTATAATATGAAAATTGTGTGTTTAGTTTGATAAAGAAAAAAAAATCAATTTTCTGTGGTTTGTGAAAAGTGTAATGTTATATAAGAATTTGAGAGGTAAACTCGGTGAAACGTTTGGATTTAAATTGAACGATCGTGGAGAAGTGCTTGACAGAAAAAAAAAAGTTTTTTCGTGTTTAGTGATGCAGGAAACATTGTTATATACTAAATGTAGAGTGGCACTTAATTCGGAGCATGTGAATGCACTCACATGTTTAAAATCATGGATGAAGGAGTATTAACTAGGTGAGTTTTCATACTTTTTGTTATTTATGTTTGTCTAAAAAATTCGCGGATAAATTGACACAATAAATTATAAGCCTCATAATAAATATGTTAGTAAGTAATTAAAATAGTTGTTTTGTAATATAACGATACAGTATATACAGATTTACAACATTGATTACTTATGCTCATCACCAAACACAAGTTAAATTTAACAATAATTATGTATTACAGTATATTAAAACATTTTTTCAACTCTATCAAAACTTCGATTAATCGATTAAATTCAAATAGTTAATCGATTAAATATTTTGATCGATCAACAGCACTAATAAATATATATATATATATACATATATATATACACACACACACACACACTTTGTGCCATCTCTTGAGGTGTCCACATCTCCTTCACTGTCACATTTCAGATTTTACCAAAATTCACACCTGCAACCAAAAAACTCATTTCAACAATCCAACAAAATTTTCATAAAAAAATTTGAGAGTTTTTGATTAACATGCAGAAAACCGCATCCAGATACCGTGTCTCAATAAGTTGTTATTGACATCTGAATTTATAAAGGATTTATATGGCCTCTATATATATTATTTATATATATTTGCACAACATTTTTCGTAGACAAAATGAATTATAAAATTGTGGAAAACTGTTTCTAACAACATATAGAGAACTGAATTTTTGTGTAATGATGCATTATGTGTGAGCTTCTTAACTTTGGTTTTGTAAAGTTTTATCGCGAATTTCTGCTTACTGCATAATCTCACAAAAAGTTTCATTCAACGTAGAAATATTTCTTCCAAGCCTGGAATGAGTTAATTTATTGGTGTTTTACATGGTAAAACTATTTTCTGTGTTTTCGACTGTAGATTTGAAACTTTTTGAATAGTAGAGTCTCTTCTTGAACCACGGGGCACACAGACACGCCCCTTGTGTGTAGTTCTCCACAAGTTACATTGTTACTTTGCTCTCGTGAAGTGAGAAGAACGGTGAAAACTCCACTCGGAACACAATTGCCGCTCAAGCAGAGCGCTCTCTGGACTAGAGCACCGCTCTTTTCATTACGAGCCGTCCCCTGCCAAGAGGCCATTCTCGATGATGACGCAGGCGGCCAGCCAATAAATGGCGCTCGCCCTCCCGCCCAGCTGGTGATGCCTCATAACCTCACATTATGACTCTTCCTCACCACAGTGTCCTATAGAGTGTGCTCCTCTCAAACAAAGCAAAGATAAACATTTCTCTATATGATCCCTTATATTCTGGTGTTCCTGGAGAAATATCTAACATTTCAAGCTGAAAAATAGATGACGTCAGGAGATATTTTTGTCTTCTAAGTACATTTACATTACGCAGGATGTTAGAAGTATACGCTGGATTTGTAAGAATTTATTTTTCTTATTGAACTGTCGTAAATGACTATTCCTAGTTCTAAATTATATCTATAGTCGCGACGCTGTTATTTCCGGCGTGACTCCGCCTCTTTGCTTACGTCTTAGAAAGTGAAGGCTCTATAAAGTTTAGGTAGGTAGTATCATTTGCCATTTTCGTTCTTACGTTGCCGAGCTACCATACGAGGAATCTATTTGCAACACCGTTAAACATTATCATGTCGTAACTCCTATGATAATAAATCAAACGCAATGTAATTCAGCAAATAATGAGCAGCAAATAACGTCTTCGTGTGCTTTCTGCGAACGCCAACTAAAGAGCTAAAATGGTGGGCGATTATATTAAGTATTTATCGAACCTTAAGAAATGAATCAGCGAATCACAAGACGCACACGTTTAAATGTAGCCGACCTGCAACGCGATTGGCTGCCGGAAATTAGAGCGACGGGACTATAATTCTCACCATTTTGCATACTATAAAATGAACTACCCATAGAGCAATAAAACGTGTCGAACTATCAACACACTAACAACTCAACTTCATACGAAATCGGTTATCAGCTAGCATAAACCGCGGCGGACCTTGGCTACGCTTACCTATCAATTTATTCTTCTGCCATTTCTTCATCGTTCGTTTATTGGTTCCTTCCTTAATTCATTCCATGAAAAAACTTGCAGTTACTTCCATGTGGATAAAAATGTTAATTTTTTTTTCCACCATATTAATAATTTCAAAACAAGTGTTTATACAAATTTTGGCCATTCCACCGTAATTACGAGGCCGTCCAGAAAGTTATTTTCCCTGGGGTCGTTTACAAAAAAGAAAGCACAATTACATGGAAAGATTTATTAAAACAAATACAGATATTGTTGTGCTATTTGTCAACATATCCCCCACCGGAATAGAAACATTTATCATACCATGGAATCAATTTTTGTATCCTTGTGTCGTAGAAGTCAACCGCCTGGGATCGGAGCGTTTGACAGCTGTCTGCACCTCTCTGTCGATCCCATGATATGACAAATGTCTCAATTCCAGTGGAGAATATGTTGAAAAATAGTTCAACAGATGCTGTGTCTGTTCCAATAAATTTTTCCAACGAAATTGTGTTGTCTTTTTGTTAATGGGCCATGGCAAACTTATTTTTTTACGGCCCTCGTAATTGCGGTCGAGTGACCAAACTTTGTATAAACACTTCTTTTGACATTATTAACATGGTGAAAGAAAAAAAATTAACTATTTTATCTGCCCTCATCAGAATGTTTGCTTGTAAGAGCTCGAATTAATATCTGAGTATTTATGGCGTGCATTATCTATATATTGCATGAGGCGGTTTCAGAGATATTCCATTTCAGTTCCGATATATTTATGTTGTATCGCCATATATAACGATTGGCGTATTCCGTAGGGAATTTGGAAATTAAAAAATTGACAATCGAAAATAAACTAATTTTGTTTTGATTCGTTATCTATTCATTTCTATCTCCCTTTTAATGGCTTTGGATTCAAGTTATTTCAACAAAAGCAGAGGACGTGCATTAGAATATAAATATTATGCATTTAAACAAGGTCTGTTACTTTCTGTTTGCTATCTATGAACACGGTATTGAAAATATCGACAGAGCTTTTGTTATCTCTCTCTCTCTCTCTCCGTCTTTTGTCTTTCTCTCAGCCCGGGAGCAAATCCAGTGGGGACATCAGAATAATGTATAAGTCCCCGTTATTCCGTAAATGTGCTAATTTTACTTTGTGCTTGGATTCATGCGCAGGCGTTTCCCTGTGGCAATAGAGTCTGACAATTTTCCTCCAATTAAATCTTCCTACCTACATGATATAATTGATCTGCATCATTTTCTACCTTTCCTTCTGCTGAAAGTTCACATGATATGATTGTATATAGAAAGTTTTGTATCATCATCATCATCATCATCATCTTTATCATCATATCATCATCATCATCATCATCATCATCATCAATATCATAACCAATACCATCATCATCCAGTTCAAGGTTTGGACCTGATGACCCTATGTGTCTGTATGGTTTTGTAGCATTCTTTAAGGGTCTTCCAATAAATCATCTTCCGAAAGGGCGATAGCATAAGGCTGCTGTCAGCCATTTTCTCTCTGGTATTTTTTCTATATGATTCTTCCAACTAGCTCTGTATTCATACAGGAAAACAGTCACGGGTTTAACTTCCAGTTCCTTCAAAATATCCTCATCTCCCTCCCCCCCCCCCCAAATTGTGTAGCCTGTTGTTTTCACTAGCTGTTATTCTCTATTGCCCAGTGTCAGAATCATGGGTTAGAATAGGCTATTGTACACTCTTAATCGTGTATAGCGCTGTACTAGAGTGGACCTAAAAGCTAAATTAATTATTCCTATGACTTTTACAATATATGTGGTTTTGAAATTTGTATATTGTTCTGACACCTGATGGGTATTAAATGAACGTGGAGGCTATATAAATGTCTTCCAGCGCTAAATGTTTAAGAATACTTTCGTCTATTCGATCTGCTTTGGCTCTGTTCGACTAATTGTTTAACTATGGCCTTGCAAGGACTATTGTTAATGATGGAATATCACATGTACAGTATGTATGTATGTATGTATGTATGTATGTATGTATGTATGTATGTATGTATGTATGTATTAGAACTGCAATTGGGTATACACCCGGTGGCAGTGATATATAATATACAGTAACACTACAATAAAAATTACAGCAATAAATTACAATTATTATAGCAATAAAATAACGTAGATTAAATAAACGTAAAATTAATTCTGACTGTAAATAAATGCAATAAATCTAGACTCTGCTATAAATAATGCCTACTATAAGCAAAGGTAAGAGAGAGAGAAATCTAGAGAGAAGTTTTATATAATATTATTATTGAATTTGGTATGCCCAAGAAACTAGTTCGATTAATTAAAATGTGTCTCAGTGAAACTTACAGCACAGTCCGTATAGGCCAATTTCCATCTCATGCTTTTCCAATTCACTGCGGGCTAAGGCAAGGACATGCACTATCACCTTTACATTTTAACTTCGCTCTAGAATATGTCATTAGGAAATTGGAATTGAACGGGTTACATCAGCTTCTTGTCTATGCGGATGACGTTAATAGGCCTATGTTAGAAGAAAATTCACAAACGATTAGGGAAAACATGTAAATTTTACTTGAAGCAAGTAGAGGGAGAGGTTTAGAAGTAAATCCCGAAAAAAACAAAGTAGGATGATTATGTCTCGTGACCAGAATATTGTACGAAATGGAATCACAAAAATTGAAGATTTATCTTTTGAAGAGGTTGAAAAGTTCAAATATCTTGGAGCAACAGTAACAAATATAAATGATATTTGAGAGGAAATTAAACTTGGAATAAATATAGGAAATACCTGTTATTATTCGGTTAAGAAGCTTTGTCATATAGTCTGCTATAAAAAAAATCTGAACGTTAGAATTTATAAAACAGTTATATTACCGGTTGTTCTGTATGATTATGAAACTTGGACTCTCACTTTGAGAGAGGAACAGAGATTAAGCGTGTTTGAGAATAAGGTTCTTAGGGAAATATTTGGAGCTAAGAGGGATGAAGTTACAGGAGAATGGAGAAAGTTACACAACGCAGAGCTGCACGCATTGTTTTCTTCACCTGACATAATTAGGAACATAAAATCCAGACGTGGGCAGGGCATGTAGCGCGTATGGGCGAATCCAGAAATGCATATAGAGTGTTAGTTGGGAGACCGGAGGGAAAAAGACCTTTTGGGGAGACCGAGACGTAGATGGGAGGACAATATTAAAATGGATTTGAGGGAGGTAGGATATGATGATAGAGACTGGATTAATCTTGCACAGGATATGGACTGATGGCGGGCTTATGTGAGGGCGGCAATGAACCTGCGAGTTCCTTAAAAGCCGTAAGTAAGTAGGCTATAAGCAAAAGTAAATCTAACTTACATGTAAAACCTATTTCTATTAAACCCGACTGTTGTTAACTGAAGTAATTACAAATCACCTTAAATAATTACACGTAAAATTAATTATATGTCACAACTCAGTTAAATTACACTCCACCTGCAATTAAATTTCTGCCTAATCTTTTCAATCTTTTCTTAAATGTAATGATTTTGAGAGGACCACTCTGAAAGATTGCCGCAGGTAAGCTGTTTCAGTCTACTATTATTGTGCGTTTTACAAAGGAAAATTTTGCCACGTCTGTTCTTTGTTTTCTGCATTTAAACTTCATGATATGATCAGCTCTGCCTACGTATGGTGGTATTATTAATCTAGTATTCATGTCGGTCCATGCTTTTTGTCCTATTTGTGTCTTAAACATTGCACTAAGTCTGGCTTTTCGTCACCTTGATTCGAACAATCCCCACCCCAAGTCTTTTATTATCTCCGCCATTTCACTTCCCCATTTTGACATATTTTGCTGCCCTACGTTGTACCTTTTTTATTGAATCAATATGGGTTTTTAATTGAATTCTCGGGAAGAAAAATTTGATGAGGGTAAAATGTGAAAATAATAATGATAATAATAATAATAATAATAATAATAATAATAATAATCATCATCATCATCATCATCATAATCATCATCCTTGCATGCATTGGGCCTAGTGGCCCGTTACGGTCTCTTGCTAACGTTTGAACAGTCTGCCCAAGGATCTCTTGCCCACAGGATGGCAATTTAAAATTTGGCGTGGAATTGTAGAACGAGGCATTCTGATGACATGTGATCTCCAGTTTTGTTTGTATTTCTGTAGGTATTCCGTAATCGGTTCAATCTGCAGTTCTTTCAAAATGTCAACATTTCTAATATGATCCAGTCTCGTGTATCCCACTGTACGACGCATAAATCTCATTTCTGCCACCGTTAATCTTTATGAATCAATATTACGAATCGTCCAAGCTTCACTACCAAAACAGAGTATAGGTCTGGCCAATGTTTTATAAATTCTGGTGCGCGTGTGTTTTTGTACTAAGGTTGGCTTGAATATCTGATTAATTATCCCCATTGCTCTTTTGAATTTAATAATTTTCTCATTCAAATCTTTTTCTTCTTCATATGAAGTCTGGTAACCGAGATAACGAAAACTTTTAACTTGTAATAATAATAATAATAATAATAATAATAATAATAATAATAATAATAATAATAATAATAATAATAATAATAATTGTATTTGTAATTATATTATTCTTATTAATATTATTATTATTGTTATTATTATTATTATTGTTATTATTATTATTATTATTATTATTATTATTATTATTATTATTATTATTACTAGCTGTACCCATGCGCTCCGCTGCACCCGTTAGAAATAAATATAAAGTAATTCAATAAATGGCGCTTGGCCCACTATGGTTGTGAATCCTTCAAATAACTTAAATTATATTATATTATATTATATTATATTATATTATATTATATTATATTATATTATATTATATTATATTATATTATATTATATTATATTATATTATTATATTATATTATATTATATTATATCAGAAGTTACTGTAATAACATTATAGCATTATGTCCATCTAGAGAAACTACACTTTCCAATGGTGAAATAATAATTAATTATACAAATCGGTTAATTTAGCTTCCGATATTACTTCATACAAACACAGAAACATTCTCTGTAGGCTATCTTTCATAGCTTTCGATTGTTGCTGTCCAAGGCCCCTTATAGACGTAGTCATTTGTTTCTTAATTCATTACACGGCATTAGATGGCAGTTATTTTAATTTTAAAACTCATTTATCTCATTAAATATCAGTCCTATCAAAATTTTTCAATGAATAAAACTTATCGCAAATTATTTGTAAAGAAACTTTTGTTATGTAACATTTTTCACAAAAATCAATAATAAGCGAGATATTTCGATTTATTTAATTCAGATCCCCTTATAACCCCCTTTTTAAATAATGTATTTTGAATGCCATATAGCCTAAAATGTAAGTTACAACGAACTTAATTTATATTCCAATTTTCATCGAAATCCGTTCAGCCATTATCGCGTGAAAAGGTAACAAACATACAGACAGACAGACAGACATACAAACAAAAATTTCAAAAAAGCGATTTTCGGTTTCAGGGTGGTTAATTATATATGTTAGGACCAATTATTTTTGGAAAATCGAAAATTACCAGAAAAATTTCGAATGAGAAGGATGTAGTGATTACGCTGATGACTATGAAAATTAGGATGACAGTAATAATGACAGTTTTATTAAGATATGATAACGAATATCTATAGATCTGTTCAACAGGACATTATAATCAGAAGGTGTAGATATCTATACCACGCCCAAGCTGGAGATAGAACTGTTACAGAGAACAGGATATGTCCCACTACATCGTTGTAATCAATGACCCAAATCAACAAGACGTGAGGGACCAGAGATGAATATTGCATTGTGCCGACGTCCGGAAGCAGATACGTAGCAGCGAGAAGCTGGACACTATCGCAGACTGCTGTGCTTCCTGTCTTCAAGTGGGCAGAATGCCAGCCACGCCGCAAATTACACATTCACTTCTGTGGAAACTGCGGCAAGTATTCAAATCAGACCTAATAAACTAATTTGCAGCGAGAATCTCCTTCACACAAGTTTATGAAGACATCTGACGTGCTGCTACAATGGCCAAAGATTCCTTCAAGTCGAACAAATGAAGCAGACATGATTACAAATGCCTCCGTTAGATAGCGTCACCTCAGGAATTCAACAGATATCTATATCCCACAACGAAATGGAGAAAGTTTGCCTTCTCCCCCCCTTTTCCTCCACGTAGGCGTGTCCTCTCCCTTCTACTAGAACTCATTTCTTTTCTTTCTTTCACAATTTATGTGAAGTATTCATAAGTCAGGCCTCTTTTGAAATTATTTGAACTTAGGTGAAGTAAAACACAAAACTAGATTCATCATTATCCTTGGGTTAAAACTATGTATGAAGCAGTGAGATCAATAACCATTCAAGTTAATTTACACAAGTTTCGAGAAAAATGCAAAAAACATTTTTTTTATTTCTTACCTAATTATTATTTTTTGCACGTAATATTTCTGGTTGTTTTAGAGATCAAGACAAAGTAGTATACCAACTTTTAAAGTCGTAACACTTGTGGAAATATCCAAAATTTTATTTCAAATTTGCAAAAATTTGAATGACTAGAATTGGACTTGAATGGTTATTGATCTCACCGATGTATGTATATCGTTAAGAATACTTTTAGCGCCGAAAATTGTCTTTTAATTAATAGAAAAATTGCTTTATTCACACTTAATCTTTTAAAAAATTTTTAAAACAATGGTCGTTCTCTTTCCTTTAACATCATACTCTGCCATATATGTAGACTATTATCCTGTTATCACAATATTAAAATTCACAAAACTACTGTAATTGCACATTTTCTCTAAATTATGACTCTCCATGTTATTTAATTCTATTAGTAAAATATCTAGGATTATTAATTGACCAATATCTTAGATGTCATAAACATATTGCAGTATTAAATAATAAATTACGCAAAGTTACGTACAGAGTGATTCACGAAGTTTATGTCATACTCTAGGATCTGATACATGACTTAATTGTTATGAAAAAAGTTGATATAAACATGTAATTAATTTTTTTAATTGAGCAACTTACATCCTCCTGAATGTTATACATAAACGTGAACATCATGAATGTTTAAGCAATTAAATTATTTACGAGAATGGTAAGCCTACTAGTCTATTATAAATTCATTAAAGAACATTCACATTATTACTCACCTGAAAAATCTTAACTAAACCCGGTTTTCAGAAATACAGTACATGAAGCCGCCCGAGTGTGAACTAAGCGCGCATAATTCTCTAACTTTCGTTGTTAGGATGCTAGGTAGTTACGTTGTATCGGTGTTGCATTATGTAATTTAACACACACAGCTCCAGACGTCCAGAGAGAAGTTCACAAGGATGCGTGTTATGGATGGAAGAACCGTTATTTTATCCCAAACTATTCAAAATCGGACACATGTATATATGAACTTTTTTCTTCTCAATGATGTCAGGAATCAGATCCTAAAGTATGACACAATCTTCGTGAATCATCCTATATATTGTCTTTTATACTGCATTCGTATCTTTCTATTAACCTATTTAATGTTAATTTATTTGTCCTTGGTATAACCTATATTACATTTTGGTATTATCGGTTGGGGCAATGGTTCTAAATCTATAAGAAACCCACTGGAATTACGAAAAAAGAGTTTAATCAAAACTTGTCTAAAAATTGATTGATTGTTGTTTAGTCAACTGTCCGAAGACAAGTCTGAACCTCACAGGTGATAACAAGAAGACACCACTCATGAGGCAACTGGACCAGGAGATAATGGATTAGGGTTGCAGTTCCTTTCCCCATCCATTGCTTATATCGCCAATTAGCTACATATTACACTAATCAGACTTCAGACGTATACAAACTTATTATTCTTCCTCTGACACATTCGTCAAGTAAGATGTACACCCTACTAAATTTCTTTATTTGAGATTCCACGTTTTCAAGTTGGAGCAGATATCCAAATATACATTACTAACTTTCTTTGACAAAAACAAGAACATTTTCAATATAATATTTGCATAATTATAATACGAAAGGAACATGTTATTTCATTTCATAGTGTAGTCGAAAAGTTTAACGGTTGTTAATATGAAACATGGCTTCAACTGTTTTTTAAAACTACTGTATATAATAATAATTTTTCAACACCCTGATTAGGAAATATAAATGCGGTGAAATTTGAACTTACAATTAAAGACATTATTATGAAAAAATAGTGTAGTGGTATGTAATTAATTTCAAACTATAATTTTATTTACTTCAAAAATTTTGTTTTAAAATTCTTAAAATTTTAACTGATAATTTAACTTATATTATTTGTGATTTGTAGTATTCTGTTTTAATTACTTAAATTTGTTGGTTAATTTTCCTTCTTCTCTCTATCTGTAATATAATATCGATTCCCAAACACGAGTGTTGCTCCTTCAGGTTTTAATTGATTTAGATTAATTTTATTTTTTGAATATTTGATATAGTGTTCAGTTATGCTAAATATATTAAAGAAGCTAAAAGTCAGTTAATAAGGTTAACGTTTTCAGAAAAAAAAATAAAATTTTATCGATACATTTGAAAACTTAGCAAAATCAAGAAGCTAAAAATACAGTATTCCTTTAATATGGGGAATATTTTCAAGTGTAAATAGAAGAATCATTTATTGTACAAATTAATTTACACTTCCTCCTGAGCAAGTTGCCGTAAGACACAGCCCATAGATTCATTATTTGCAGAGAATAATAAATTGATATAATTTCACGCAATAATTATTAATTAAATATAAGTAGTCCTACTTCATTATTGGTTATATTTATAAATATGCTTAGTAGTTAGCGACATAATCTCCAGTGCTTTCCTCAATAATAGAGTTTAAATTACTATTAGCAATGTCAAATTCATTGAAAAATAGTTGGACTTCTCTACAGATGTCAAACAAAAAACAGAAAATCTCGACTGACTTTATTTTTCTGTCAGAAAAGGAATACAGCTTTCATAAATCACTTTCTTTTCATAGTCAACATTATAATATACAGAATAAAATTACAGAACTTGAGCGAAATCAATTAGCTATAAAACTGATTAATAAGGGCGAGGGAATTTTCAGGAAAACGAAGATTGTAACTATTCGTATGTCATTAAAATTTATAAAACAGAAGAAAATGAAGAAGATAAAAAAATTACTTAATAAAGGTGAAATATTCAAGAAAATGATTTATTATTGTCATGAGCATTTCAAAAATGATATAATACATAATTATATCATTAAAGGTATAGAATTTAAAACAATCAAAGAATAAAATTTGTTTGCACGATCGTGATTTTTGTTGTGTTTACAGCTACTGTTGTTGGGCCCTGAAAGTTAGAATTCTCACACAGAAACTTGTTGCTATGGAAACCATTCTTCATAACATAAAACTATACTGAAATGCCCCATTAGAGTGAACTTATTTTTACTTAGTTATCGTTACAGTATAGTTTTGCGTAGGCTACGAAATAATATTGCTCTAAATTTTAAATGCAAAATATTATTGTATTTGCAATTTTAAAAATAGGATCACGCAAAATATGTTGTACAGTATACGTTTGTGAAGTGCATTACAAAATCTCGGAAATGGAAAAAGGAGCAAAGAGAGTTTTTCAAACTTTTCCTCGATTTTCTAACAATAAGAAGCAGTTCCCGAACTTGTATCGTAATAATTATATCGATTTAAAATTTCCCGGAAAATTTTCATCATTACGTTCACCGCATTTATAGAGAAATTCAGTAAGTGGGTAAAGAATTGTATTAAAAATAAGGAAAAGGAGAGTAATAAGGTGCGAAGAAAAGAAAATATAGGTAAAGGAGAAGCTAGAAAGATATAAATAGAAAAAATTCAGCATTATAAAATGGAATGAAGAAAGTGTGGAAAAAACGGATAATGAAAGATAATGAACAGCTGACGTAAGAAATGGAATGGAAATACGTTTGTTGATAAACATACAAGGAATTCATGAACAAGCGGCAGCACGAGAAAATAGTGTATCGAGCTATGTAACGGCAGGACGTCAGCAGAAGCAATGGAATTCAATTGTCACGCTCACTGCTGCCACCAACAAACCATGGCAAAGTTACCAGCCCAGGTTTGTTGGGCAAATGCAGTACACGTCCAAGACGCCGCGCTGGGGTAGACCACAATCGGTTCAAACTTCTCTATTACCTTGGACCACAATTACTCAGCTTTGAGCTATAAATCTCCGGAACATAAGTTTCAGTGTTAGAGATAAGGAAGGAGAGACGTGCGTCTTTCCCATCAGAGATGGAGAAATTCTCTAATGGTGATGCTGATATTATTTTAACCTGTAACCTTATTTATCTGGATAATAAAAGAAAATACGTCAAAATATAAAATATTATGATGTCGGACACCTCACGTCTCACAGGCGCAGAAATTTCCTATTATTATTATTATTATTATTATTATTATTATTATTATTATTATTATTATTATTATTGATTTTCAAGGGACACGGAGGTTCATTGCCGCCCTGACATAAGCCCGCCATAAGTCCCTATTCTGAGCAAAATTAATCCAGTTCCTATCATCATATCCCACCTCTCTCAAAGCCATTTTAATATTATCCTCCCATCTATGACTCGACCTCCCCAAAGGTCAGATTCCCTCCAAACTCCCAACTATCACCCTATATGCATTTCTGGACTTGTCCTTACGTGCTACATGCCCTGCCCATCTCAAACGTCTGGATTTTATGTTCCTAATTATGTCAGGTGAAGAATAAAATGCATGCAGTTCTGCGTTGTGTAACTTTCTCTATTCTCCTGTAACTTCCTCCTAAGCACCTTATTCTCAAATATCTTTAACCTCTGTTTCTCTCTCTAAGTGAGAGTCCAAGTTTCACAACCATGTAGAACAACCCGTAATATGCTTGTTTTATAAATTCTAACTTTCAGCTTTTTCTGAGAACAGACTGGATAATAAAAGCTTCTCAACCGAATAATAACAGGCATTTCCCATATTTATTCTGAGTTTAATTTCCTCCCGAGTGTCATTTATATTTGTTATTGTTGCTCCAAGATATTTGAATATTTCCACCTCTGCTTAAACTTCCAATTTTTATATTTCCAGTCCACCTGGTTGACGAGTTGGTATAGCGCTGGCCTTCTATGCTCAAGGTTGCGGGTTCTAACCCGGGCCAGGTCGATGGCATTTAAGTGTGCTTAAATGCGACAGGCTCATGTCAGTAGATTTACTGGCATGTAAAAGGACTCCAGCGGGACAAAATTCCGGCACATCCGGCGACGCTGATACAACCTCTGCAGTTGCGATCGTCGTTAAATAAAACATAACATTTAACATTTATATTTCCATTTCATAAAATATTCTGGTCACGAGACATAATCATATACTTTCTCTTTATTATTATTATTATTATTATTATTATTATTATTATTATTATTATTATTATTTTAATCTACAATATATTTTTTTCGAAAATATAAAATATACTTTAATATATATATATATATATATAATTTTTTTACTAATTGTGAGTAACTGTTCGTTTTTTACCCATATGAAGCCAATTGTGTAGACCGATTTACAGACATAGTCGTTACCCAGGGTGCGCCATATGAGTCTGATCTACGCTACTCCCGCGATGAAATGAAGGTAGAGATTTGTTATGATGTCACAGGGGAAAATATATTGGACTATATTCTTTACGCCGACAGGTGTACTGTGGCAGATGGCCAAACTCGAGACATCACATGTTGACAGTCTTCTCTATTGAGCTGGATAATAGGCATAAGCTAGAAGTAAACGTACAAGGAAGTCTTTCATGTAATATCCAATAAAACCTGTAAGACTGACTCATGTTTGGGCTCCGGCGACAAGATGTTTGCGCGATGTCGGGCTTCCACCTAAGCAACAAAATATCACATTGAAAACTGACATGTTATATCCATTCTTTTGTCAGGTTTAGAACTCGTATGTTGCACAAATTTATTAATATTGAGTCTTAACCTTTCGTACCCACAACCTGCCTTAATTTTTTCCAGATGGAGATTATCTTTCCTATTTGTCTACTTGTTTCACTGAAAAATTGAGCGACACAATTTATTTTGAAATATGCATATTTTTTTAATGTTTTTGTTAACAACTAATAATCTAATCCACTGACAGAAATGTAACTTAACCACATCATTATCTATCACACCAAGATTACGTGTATAAAAAATCAAGAACGTAGTTTGAAAAATGTAGAAAATAGACATTTCACCCATCACCTCTCTTAAAAACAGTCGTGATTTACTAAAACATTGTGACTCTAAAACACATATCGATCATTTGCAATTGTTAAAAAATTCGTACATAGCAAATAATTTCAAACGGCAAAAAACCATCTCATATCTCGAAGTTTCAAATATTGAAATATGTGTTGTTCTAGGGTTTGTGCAAAAGATACCTGAAACAATAACAAACCGTTAATGATAATGTCAATAAAACTAACTAAACTAAAACTGAAAAGTGTTTTTTGAAAAAAAAAAATCCAGCATATTCGAAACTCTGTGAAGTGCAAAATGAATTAAATAGTGAACAGGCAGAAATGATACACATGAACACTGTAATATGAACAATTTAATACTCGCACCAATAACATCGTAACATATAGTCTAATATATATAGTCACGAAGCTCAATACGTAGTAAATATGCATCCATAGATAGTTGCTAACTACTAGGATCGCTACTATCACCTCATTACAGACAATGAGAAATAGTACCTGCACAATCTATTGTTCCTAGTACCCTCATAAACTCAAGCTTCGTGACTGTAGGTAGGCCTATATACTAGACTGTGGTGTCATTTCGTAATATCTCCTCAGTACAACACTTTGAATGACAATCGAAACATGTTTATATTTGACAATTTACGAACGTACATTGTTGTACATTGCAGCGAAATTAGTGATACTTGAATTACACATTCATTTTTTATTTAAAAAGTATCACCATTTTCTACAAAGAAGAGAATGAGGTCAGTCACTTTCGTAAATGTACTCTATTTTTTTAGTCACCTAACTATACCGAGCGATGTTTTGATTTAAGCATAGGAGCGTTCTGTATAAGTCCCTATACCACCCTCAGTTGATGCAAACAGCACGATGTGTATGACACGCAATGTAGTTAACGTCATAGGTTCGATGTCCGAATCTTCATCCTTAATCATAATAAACGACACACACACACACACACACACACACACACACAGGTAGTTGTTCTAATCGCGTCATCCCAGTCTATGTAGTAAGATTGGTTGCTGTAATGTTAAGCCAGCGGTGACTAAAACTCGAGCTGCAGTGATTACATGCGACAGATAGCTTATGAAGTAAGGAGACGGTGGAAAGGTACTTGACATGGAAACTGCAATCAGTGGCGGTTCCTGTACTAAGATCTTGATCAATCCCGCGGATAAAAATCTCAATCTTTGCTGTATCAGTAATGTCACTGCTGTCATCAAGAGCCAGTGAATAATACATGATTTTTCTTGCTTCTCTTTTTAACCTTCCTCTTGAATATAATCAGGAATTTTCTAAATTTTCTCTCGATACTTGGTCGAGAAATTCGTAGTTTTTCAAATATAAAAACTTCTTATGGACAAGTTATTTAAGCCATTTTAATCATTACTCTTTTGAGAAATTCTGTTCTATTAAAAGGCTTTATGGTTATGGTTTATTTAACGACGATCGCAACTGCAGAGGTTATATCAGCGTCGCCGGATGTGCCGGAATTTTGTCCCGCAGGAGTTCTTTTACATGCCAGTAAATCTACTGACATGACCCTGTCGCATTTACGCACACTTAAATGCCATCGACCTGGCCCGGGATCGAACCCGCAACCTTGGGCATAGAAGGCCAGCGCTATACCAACTTGCCAACCAGGTCGACTAAAAAGACATTAGAGCACGAGATATTTCAAACCCCATTAGGTAGTTGACTTCCTTATATTTATTTATATTTCTTTCTCTTCCTGGCTATGATTTAAGACATGTCAATTCCTGACGTTTAAGAGTTCGTTGGTACATAATATTGAATCAGTTTTTCTACAATATTATTATTAAATGAATAATTAATAAATAGTTACCCTCATCTAAAGATTAAGGAGATTAAAATTGAGATAAAACCTAATAATTTTATCCTTCTTGGGAGAAGATCTAAAAGTATCAATATTCATGCACCCACAGAAGAATTACAGAAACACATACTTAGTGGTCAGTAATAATAATAATAATAATAATAATAATAATAATAATAATACATTATTCAGCGTGGCAATTAATGTTTCTATATACATAAACATAAGTAGGCCTATTACATTTTGTCGGACAGAACAACAGAGTTTGTAGAGCGACACGATACCGCCAATGCTTGCCTTCAGTACGTGAATGAAACACAGGAAACTCTTCGTACCCGTTTGAATGTCTGTGATTACAAGATGTAATCACGGCACCCGCTTTGGTCACCGCTGTGTTACGCGAAGCGGTTACATCGATATGGAGATGTTTACAATGAGAAAAGGTTTTTTTTTGTCATGCAACGAAGAATAAGTAGCCTACTTTAGTAGTTTAAATGTGTATTTCGTGAAATGAAACTGAAGATGAGTTGGACCACTTCCGATTCAGTGGTGAAGCGCACGCTAAAGGGCTGGACATTGATGGAGAAGCTGCTTCTTTAGAACACTGAATGATTTGTGCTGCCTCATCGTCTCTCAATTCAGCTTGACGTTGTTAGACTACGTGCATTGCGACATTTTAGATCTGAATGAGGCTTCATTACAGTTTCTTCCTACAGAAATGATGCCGAACCGAAGTTAAGTTTCAGAAGAGTATCTTGGAAATTCATTCAACACACAGTGTGTTTCAGTCTAACATGATTTCCATGTACACAGAAACAAGGTGTCAAATTTTATACAAGTTTTCGATTACCCACCAAATTGCTGCTCTTCATGGAAATTAATAAAACAATAAAATAATATCTTCTTAATTTATTCATGTACTACGCATAATTTCAGACGACGTGATTACTGAGATATTTTTTTGTCGTGTATAGCTTATCATTTGACAAGGTAATCGTCTTACAAGGCCTTCTAAGGGCATGAGGACTTAATTTGGTTCTATAATTTTTATTGCTAATATTCACTCTATTTTCAGTTCTTCTAAAATGTGAGTTTTTTTATGTATAACGTCTGTATTACATCTATACCAGGGATACAGAATTGGCGAGAGAGAGATGTAAAGCATGGGGAAAGCGTTGGTTCCCTCCACAGTCCACTGGCGTTGAATGACGTCACAGTGCCCCGTACTCAATCGCGTAACACAGACACTGAATACAAATCTCCTCCCCTATCATGACGCGGGGGTAGAAGGGAGGGAAGAGTGACGTTTCCGATGAGTGACGCAACGCCACAATTGTCGCCCAGTTCTGCAAGCCTTACCTACACTAATTTAAAAAAAAATGCGATTGAATAATATGAACGAATCCATTCTTATACACAAGAGAAGTTAGCACATGTATACTTGACATAGTTTATTATAGTCCATAGGGGGTGCAATATGTCAAAATTATGTTATTACGCTGTGATTTGACATGGACGCGAAACATATGCGTGTAGAATACTTGCATAACTGTAGAAAGTTAATACAATTAAATTAAATTATGGTTTATTTATCGACGCTCGCAACTGCCGAGTTTATATCAACGTCGCCGGTGTGCCGAAATTTTGTCCCGCAGGAGTTCTTTTACATGCCAGTAAATCTACTGACATGAGCCTGTCGCATTTAAGCACACTTAAATGCCATCGACCTGGCCCGGGATCGAACCCGCAACCTCGAGCACAGAAGATCAGCGCAATACCGACTATGTTACCCAGGCCGATCGTTAATACATTCTTAACAATACTCAAAATAATATAATAATACGTAATATAAAAACAAAAAAAAACTAATTTATTTTATTGGATGAATTTAAAACCGTAAGGTCTCCTCTTCCACTAACAAGAGCAAAAGTAATTAACGGGAAACATATTTACAGGTTATTCTGATAGGCGTATATCATATACAGGATATACAAGTCAATGTTTAATAATTGTATTGTCTATGAATCATAGGACTATACAGTTCCTGAACTTTCGTTTTCACAGTACATCTGTTTTAATGCTATTATTATTATTTTTATTATTATTATTATTATTATTATTATTATTATTATTATTATTATTATTATTATTATTGACCGGAAGGAAAGTAAAGAAGGTAAACTTACGAATTCTAAATGAGGCAGTAGAACAAGTGGACAGTTTCAAATACTTGGGATGTACTATAAGCAGTAACATGAGCTGCTGCCGGGAAGTCAAAAGGAGAATACTAATGGTCAAGGAAGCTTTTAATAGAAAAAGGAGCGTCTTCTGAGGATCACTGGAAAAAGAACTAAGTAAGAGACAAGTGATGTGCTGTATGGAGTGTGGCATTGTATGGAGGCAGAAACATGGACATTACGACGAAGTGAAGTGAAGCGACTAGAAACATTTAAAAAGTGAATATGGAGAAGGATAGACCGTATGAAATGGACAGACAGATAACACTTGAAGCTGTACTAGAAAGAGTGGATGAAGAAAGAATGATGCTGAAACTCATCAAGAAAAGAATTGCTTTTGTCAGTGGCTAAGAAGAAACTGTCAATTAAGGATGCACATGCACTGGAAGAAATGGTGAATGGGAGAAAAGTTCGAGGCAGAAGAAATCAGATGACAGACAACATTAAGATATTCAAATCAACTTTACAGGGAGTTATACCTGAAAATCTTGATTTGCATAATACACGTCACTGTTCGTTAACAGAAAAACCACAATTTAAGTCACACGGAGTTAGTGTGCACTCGAAGTTGGTTGCTTGACGGTTGTCAGCCCACTTTGAGGTCTGTGGATATAGAGGGAAAAGTTGGATCGGTGTCGGTTAGAGTTCCCGAGTAGCTCAGTGGTAGAGCGTTGGTACGTCAAACCAAAGGTCCCGGGTTCGATACCCGGCTCCGGAACAATTTTTCCCTCGAAATTATTCAAATCAACTTTACAGGGAGTTATACCTGAAAATCTTGATTTGCATAATACACGTCACTGTTCGTTAACAGAAAAACCACAATTTAAGTCACACGGAGTTAGTGTGCACTCGAAGTTGGTTGCTTGACGGTTGTCAGCCCACTTTGAGGTCTGTGGATATAGAGGGAAAAGTTGGATCGGTGTCGGTTAGAGTTCCCGAGTAGCTCAGTGGTAGAGCGTTGGTACGTCAAACCAAAGGTCCCGGGTTCGATACCCGGCTCCGGAACAATTTTTCCCTCGAAATTATTCAAATCAACTTTACAGGGAGTTATACCTGAAAATCTTGATTTGCATAATACACGTCACTGTTCGTTAACAGAAAAACCACAATTTAAGTCACACGGAGTTAGTGTGCACTCGAAGTTGGTTGCTTGACGGTTGTCAGCCCACTTTGAGGTCTGTGGATATAGAGGGAAAAGTTGGATCGGTGTCGGTTAGAGTTCCCGAGTAGCTCAGTGGTAGAGCGTTGGTACGTCAAACCAAAGGTCCCGGGTTCGATACCCGGCTCCGGAACAATTTTTCCCTCGAAATTATTCAAATCAACTTTACAGGGAGTTATACCTGAAAATCTTGATTTGCATAATACACGTCACTGTTCGTTAACAGAAAAACCACAATTTAAGTCACACGGAGTTAGTGTGCACTCGAAGTTGGTTGCTTG
Source organism: Periplaneta americana (assembly GCF_040183065.1). NCBI lineage: Eukaryota > Metazoa > Arthropoda > Insecta > Blattodea > Blattidae > Periplaneta > Periplaneta americana. The sequence goes on along the minus strand of NC_091129.1, from coordinate 79,684,705 downwards.
ACGGTTGTCAGCCCACTTTGAGGTCTGTGGATATAGAGGGAAAAGTTGGATCGGTGTCGGTTAGAGTTCCCGAGTAGCTCAGTGGTAGAGCGTTGGTACGTCAAACCAAAGGTCCCGGGTTCGATACCCGGCTCCGGAACAATTTTTCCCTCGAAATTATTCAAATCAACTTTACAGGGAGTTATACCTGAAAATCTTGATTTGCATAATACACGTCACTGTTCGTTAACAGAAAAACCACAATTTAAGTCACACGGAGTTAGTGTGCACTCGAAGTTGGTTGCTTGACGGTTGTCAGCCCACTTTGAGGTCTGTGGATATAGAGGGAAAAGTTGGATCGGTGTCGGTTAGAGTTCCCGAGTAGCTCAGTGGTAGAGCGTTGGTACGTCAAACCAAAGGTCCCGGGTTCGATACCCGGCTCCGGAACAATTTTTCCCTCGAAATTATTCAAATCAACTTTACAGGGAGTTATACCTGAAAATCTTGATTTGCAACATTAAGATAGGCCTATACGTATCATATGCGGAGACAAAGAGGGAAGCAGAAAATGTAAAAAATTGAAGCAAGTTGGGTTTGCAGTGAAAGACCTGTCACTTGGCAGAATACTATGTACATATATTGTTATTAGTAGGAAGAAGAAGAATAAAGTGGACAAGATTTGCTGATGATACTGCGTTGTTAACAGAAGAGAAAATGATGCTGAAAGATATGCTATTGGAGCTAAATGACAGCTGTGAGCAGTATAGGAGGAAGATGAATGTAAATAAGACGAAGAGCATGATCATGGGAAGAAAAAAACAAAATAAACTAGCGAATTCTAAATGAGGTAGTAGAGCAAGTGGACAGCTTCACATACTTGGGATCTACTATAAGCAGTAACATGAGCTGCTGCCAGAAAGTCAAAAGGGGGCTAGCAGTGGCCAAGGAAGCTTTTAATGGAAATAGGAGCATTTTCTGCGGTCCTCTGGAAAAAGAACTAAGGAAGAAATTATTGAAGTGCTTTGTATGGAATGTGACATTGTATGGGGCAGAAATTGGACATTACGAAGAATTGAAGAGAAGTGAATAGAATCATTTGAAATGTGGATATGGAGAAGAATAGAACGTGTGAAATGGACAGACAGAATAAGAAATGAAGCTATGTTGGAAAGAGTGGGTGAAGAAATAATGATGCTGAAACTGATCAGGAAGAGGAAGAGGAATTGGTTGGGTCACTGGCTGAGAAGAAACTGTCTACTGAAGGATGCACTGGAAGGATTGATGAACGGGAGAAGAATTCGAGGCAGAAGAGAATATCAGATCATATACGACATTAAGATATATGAATCATATGAGGAAACGAAGAGAAAGGCAGAATGTAGGAAAAATTGGAGAAAGCTGGGTTTGCAGTGAAAGACATGCCCTTGGGCAGAACACTAAATGAATGAGTGAATCATTATTACTTCGTTTTTACTGTTATTTCTAGCGTATTTTGTTCATTGGACACACCTAATTCTTACAGCAAGGTGGGTTGACTCATATGTAACACGATTTTATTACCTTGGCTTAATTCTTGCATGGAAGTTGCACGCAATTGTAGGAATTTTCTGTATCTCCTGTCACTTTCTTTTTGTCTAATTTGGTGTAGCATGCAGTTCTTCTTAAAAACTCAATTTCATTTTATTTTATTTTTTTTTTATTTTATTGGGTTATTTTACGACGCTGTATCAACATCTAGGTTATTTAGCGTCTGAATGATATGAAGGTGATAATGCCGGTGAAATGAGTCCGAGGTCCAGCTCCGAAAGTTACCCAGCATTTGCTCGTATTGGGTTGAGGGAAAACCCCGTAATGTGTAATCAAAAGTTCTAAATTTAAGTAAAAATGATTGATTAAACGGCAAATTTATTAGTGTTAAATTGTATAAGCACGTGTTGCTTACAGGTGTTTCGGTGTCCTTCACACCATTATCAAAGCCTACTATATCCCGGCATCATCTCGACTTCGCTGCCTGTTGTAGGGTTGCGTTTGCGTGTTGAAAAGTGGAGTCGAGTAGTGTGTGTGTTCTGAAATTGATCTGTGTGTTGAGGATTTGATTAGGGTGTGTTTCGGTGTGTCTGTATATTTCATATTGTTCTAGTGTGTTAAGGTTTTGGATTTGGGTTGTATGTGTAGGATTTCCATGTCTGTATTTATGTTTGAGTGAGGTTTTCATAGTCTTGATGCGAGCTGACCTGTATTTGTGTACTAGTTGACTTGCTTTGTCTTGAAAATCCATCTTGAATCTTGCGTACACTACTTTTAACACTGAAATATAAATGATTGATTAAATGGCAAACTTACTAGTGTTAAAAATAAATGTTATACGTTTTCAACGACGGGTATTCATTTTATTTTCAGTGATTAAAGCTAAAGTGATGAAACTTGGCATACTTATTCATTAGTACCTCTTTTTTTAAAGGAAGCATTTGTCTGGCTGTATCCAGCACAGTTTATTGATAGAGAAGTATACGTAAAGCGGCGTAATTCTTTTATTAATGTTTGAACATTAAAGAAATTATTTTTTTTTCCAAATGAATAAATTAGAGTAGGATATTACTAATGCTCAGTTGCATAATATATAGTATTATCTTTAATACAAATAGGTTAAAATATAGTATATTATTTTAATGTACCGAAGTACATATGATATTTCCATGCAGATATTCTGCGTCATCATACGATGAAAGAGTAATGGAACGGAGAAAAATTCTCTCCGGCGCCGGGATTTGAACCCGGGATTTCAGCTCTACGTGCTGATGCTTTATCCACTAAGCCACACCGGATACAACTCCGACGCCGGTTAGAATCGTCTCAGATTAAGCTCCAACTCTTGGGTTCCCTCTAGTGGCCGCCCTCTGCACTCCCGGCGCCGGAGAGAATTTTTCTCCGTTCCATTACTCTTTCATCGTAAAATATAGTAGTTTTTTTTTAGGAATAGAATTTTAATTAACAAAATTAAAAAAAAAGTGTTTATGAGAAAAGATTGAAACGCACAATGTGTGGTTATGATATTAATGTGCATATTCAGTAAAATTTCAACACTCTAGCTCTAAAATTGTGGATTTTAGAAATTTCAGTAGCGCATCGCCTTAAACGTTTTCAGTTCTTGATTATATCTTCAAACTTTTGCTCTCCAAATGCCTTGTTATTTCTTCCAGTCCACTTCTCTCCCTTTCTCTTCCATTGCGTTTTCTCTCCCAGTCGTTTGCTGTCCCATTTTCTTGTTACCTCTCCTAATTATTGTTCAATCAATTAATTTGATTTCTCAGCCGTTTCTTCTCTCTTCATTAAACAGTTAATTGCTCTTGTACTGGTTTAATTAGGTCTTCAATTACTCCATACAAGCATCCATTAATTTAATGTTTAATTTCTGTGGGTGTGACTGAAATCTTTCTTTTATTCACACTCTCGTTCTCTCCTTTCCAACATTAATTCGTTATTAATACTTGGGTTTCATTTATTCATTCATACAGAATATTTTATACAAGTATAGGGAAATACTTCAGGAATGGATTCCAAATTATGCCTTACTTACTTACTTACAAATGGCTTATAAGGAAACCGAAGGTTCATTGCCGCCCTCACATAAGCCCGCCATCGGTCCCAATCCTGTGCAAGATTAATACAGTCTCTATCATCATATCCCACCTCCCTCATATCCATTTCAATATTATCCTCCCATCTACGTCTCGTCCTCCCCAAAGGTCTTTTTTCCTCCGGTCTCCCAACTAACACTCTATATGCATTTCTGGATTCGCCCACACATGCTACATGCCCTGCCCATCGCAAACGTCTGGATTTAATGTTCCTAATTATGTCAGGTGAAGAATAAAATGCGTGCAGTTCTGCGTTGTGTAACTTTCTCCATTCTCCTGTAACTTCATCCCTCTTAGCCCCAAATATTTTCTCTAAGCACCTTATTCTCAAACACCCTTAACCTATGTTCCTCTTTCAGAGTGAGAGTCCAAGTTTCACAGCCATACAGAACAACCGGTAATATAACTGTTTTATAAATTCTAACTTTCAGATTTTTTGACAGCAGACTAGATGATAAAAGCTTCTCAACCGAATAATAACACGCATTTCCCATATTTATTCTGCGTTTAATTTCCTCCCGAGTGTCATTTATATTTGTTACTGGTGCTCCAAGATATTTGAATTTTTCCACCCCTTCGAAGGATAAATCTCCAATTTTTATATTTCCATTTCGTACAATATTCTGGTCACGAGACATAATCATATACTTTGTCTTTTCGGGATTTACTTCCAAACCGGTCGCTTTACTTCCTTCAAGTAAAATTTCCGTGTTTTCCCTAATCGTTTGTGGATTTTCTCCTAACATATTCACGCCATCCGCATAGAGAAGAAGCTGATGTAACCCGTTCAATTCCAAACCCTGCCTGTTATCCTGAACTTTCCTAATGGCATATGCTAAAGCGAAGTTAAAAAGTAAAGGTGATAGTGCATCTCCCTGCTGTAGCCCGCAGTGAATTGGAAAAGCATCAGATTGAAACTGACCTATACGGACTCTACTGTATGTTTCACTGAGACACATTTTAATTAATCGAACTAGTTTCTTGGGAATACCAAATTCAAGAAGAATATCATATAATACTTCCCTCTTAACCGAGTCATATGCCTTTTTGAAATCTATGAATAACTGATGTACTGTACCCTTATACTCCCATTTTTTCTCCATTATCTGTCGAATACAAAAAATCTGATCAATAGTCGATCTATTACGCCTAACACCACACTGATGATCCCCAATAATTTCATCTACGTACGGAGTTAATCTTCGCAAAAGAATATTGGACAACATTTTGTACGACGTCAACAAAAGTGACATTCCTCGAAAGTTACCACAGTTGGTTTTGTCCCCCTTCTTAAAAATAGGTACAATTATGGACTCCTTCCATTGTTCTGGTACAATTTCCTTTTCCCAAATAGCAAGTACAAGTTTATAAATTTCGCTATGTAATGCACTTCCATCCTCTTGTATTAATTCTGCTGCAAATTTATCGATACCTGGAGACTTGTACTTTTTCAGATTTTCTATCGCAATTTCGACTTCTGAAAGTGTGGGTTCGGGTATAAATGGCTCAGCAGTTTGTATTTCAATTTTGTCCCGATCATTTCTATTTGGCCTATGTACATTTAGTAGTTGCGCAAAATAGTTTTTCCATCTGTTTAGGATTGATGAAGAGTCTGCAAGCAAGTCACCATTCTCATCCTTGATCACGTTTACCCTTGGCTGATATCCGTTCTTAAATTCCTTTATACCTTTATGTAAATCTCTAATGTTTTTATTCTTACTATTTGTTTCTACCTCATTCAGTTTTTCCTTCAAGTAACCACTCCTTTTATTCCTAAGTGTACGACTTGCTTCCCGTCTTTCATTCAAATAATTATCTCTCTTCTCCTCAACTGGATCCTGTAAGAATTTCAATCTTGCCTGTTTCCTTCTTTCTACTGCAATGTAACAATCTTCATCAAACCACGGTTTCTTTTTCTTAGTTTCATAATAACCTATGCTCTGCTCAGCTGCAATTTTTATACTATCTCTGATATTTTCCCACACGCTGTTAACATCTAATTCTTTCTCAACTTTGTCGGAACTTTCTAAAGTGGCAAACCTATTCCAAATTTCGACCTGATAATTTTGCTTAGTTTCCTCGTCCTTTAATTTCAAAATATTGAATTTAGTAATATTAACTTGTTGCTCTACTCGCTTGACTACTGATAGTCTTTCTCATAATTCTCCAATTACCAAATAATGGTCAGAATTACAGTCTGCACCTCTGACAGTTCGAATGTCTACTATACAAGTGTGCCTCCGTTTATCTATCAAAATGTGATCTATTTGGTTGTGTGTCAATCCATCTGGAGAAGTCCAAGTATATTTATGTATATCCTTATGGGGGAATGTTGTACTTTTGACAATTAAATTTTTCGATGTGGCAAAGTTGACTAATCTAACTCCATTGTCACTACTAGTTACTTTTCCAATAGTTAGTCTAAAAATATCTTCCCGACCTACTTTAGCGTTGAAATCCCCCAATAAAATTTTCATGTGATATCTAGGTAACTGATCAAAAGTATGTTCCAATTCCTCATAGAAGCTATCCTTTATATGGTCGTCTTTCTCTTCTGTAGGGGCGTGAGCATTTATAACTATGATGTCGCACCATCTACCCTTAAGTACTAAATATGATAACCTGTCACTGATAAATTCGACCTTTTTTACTGCTGATTTTATTCTTTTATGAACAAAGAATCCTGTTCCTAATTGGTGATTATGGTTTCCTTCCCCATAATACAACAAGTAATCTCCTATTTTTGATATGCCATTCCCATCTAATCAAACCTCTTGTACTCCCACGAAGTCTATTCTATATCTAGCTAGTTCTTTTGCTACTAATGTTACCCCTCCTGTTCTATAAAGACTAGTTACGTTCCAAGTGCCAAATCTCAAAACCTTATTCCTTTGCTATGGTCGTGCCAGAGAATCAGTCATATTCCAAGGCTTATTGTAGGGATTCGTAACAAGCTGTTTTTTTACGGTGATGGGTTGTTAGCCCTTCGCCCAACCCCCAAGCTGGAGGACCACCCCTTATCGGCTGTCCACGACTGCTTATTCAATATATTCGCAGCTACCCTCCATATCTGGAGGCCGTCTCCTCTATCCGCAACCTGAGGACGCGCCATGCCGTGGTGATGGGGACCCACAATACATGGTTCCAAATTATGCCAAGGAGAAAAATATGCTGTATCAACATTGGTTCAGGAATACATACATAGTTTATGAATTACTGTAATAAGCTGCAAAGTAGAATATGCGAAGATATTTCAACATTTATAACTAATATAACTAATTAGGCTGAATAATAACTCCCGCAAATGATTTACCGTCTTCGAGAAGATTTAAGGTGCCGTAAGGAATAGAAGCATAGTACAAGGTTATCTCACCGGCATGTCTAATCTTGGATGGAAGGCGACAGATAAGATACATATATGTTTGGTCACACGGTAAAAATAAGGCTTTAATGGAACATTCAATGGAAGGTACCGAAACAGGAACATGAAGATATAAATAAAATAGTATGAAAAACTTCGTTATGCAGTTATGCTTGCTAATTAATAATTATTCAATATTTGATTTACCACATATATAATATGATAGGTCCATACATAGTGTTCCGCCTATATACTGCGACAATGCAGAAACGTTTTACAAAATATTACTGATATAGCAGTAGATTAATAACAATATTAGTACAGAGATAACGTCACAGAAAATATAATAAAACGAATAATGATGCTGCACAACTGTTACAGACGCAAAAATTGATACACTAATTATTATTATTATTATTATTATTATTATTATTATTATTATTACTACTACTACTAAAAAACTTGATACAGTTCTTGCATTATCGTGATTGTGTTCTCCGTTTATAATAATTACATTTACATCCAATAACATCTATTAAATGTGGCAAAAACAAAATCACTCCTGTGTCGGGGGGGGGGGGGAAACATTTACCTACAACATTTATATTACATTTTAAAGCAAGTTTTGTAGTTGTAGTATGGAGAGGTTAGTTAAACACTGCAAAGTTTTGAAATGATAAATATCTATGATGTTACTACACAGGTCATCACTGTAAGAAGGACGAATGTCTGACGCTCGGCTTATACCGTTCGAGGATTTATCGCTCGTGGCAATTTTACCCATCATGCATTTGCGCTACCTATCGGATTATGCTATGAACTACTTGGCGCTCGAGCGAAAACGTCCGATGCAGACCTCTGGTATCCACCCTGTCTGATTTGCAGAACATCATGCAGGTTCATTTAAATGTAACGACAGAACACATGTTTAGTTGTTGTCACAAAGTCATTGCACGAACTCCAGCAGTAAATACATAGGCTACTGTAGTATAGATACAGAATATACCTGCAATTCACTACCGTACCATACATACTACCTTACTTATAAAAGCCCTACTTCTACAAAACCGATACTTAATTTTTGGACATCTGTATAAATGTCGTATGCTTTCATTGCATTTTACTCGTATTCATATAGACCTAAAGTGATTATTTATAATTACTTTAGGCTACATGCAAGAAGCAAATCGGCAACTAGTACTCATCACAAAATGGTAAACCTGTGGTTACATTTATTTTTCGGAGAAATAAAGCGGAAAATTTTACGGAAAATTTTCCTTCTCACATCACTAGTGCAAAGTCAGAGTTTATGTTCTCAGGTAAAAAAAAAAAATAAACAAAATAAATAAACTATAAATGTTACGGCAATAATAAAATAGTTTATCTTGTTCACAAGTATGAAAGACAGTTGCATGCAAAATTTTACTGTGGTATCTTAAAAACTTACCGAGTTATCACAAAAACGGTTTTGAAAAATACAAGTTACGGGAAACGAGCGTTAAATGTACCATATGTGTGTGGAGAGCTTAATAAATGCACTCTCGCACGTTTATGGTCATATCTACCAAAATATTGTATATCGTAAAACTTCCTTCACTGACATAAAGATAAATGTCCAATCCTTATATAAAAAATAAATTGAAAAATGACTTTTTTCCTCAAATCTGTATATCCCCCCTTAATTCGAAAATGTATAATAGGTTTTTTATTTTAATGTATTCTATTAACCCGCATCCATCTGCATAGTCGTATTACTTCCACTTTCTACAAGACTTCGGAGAATTTATTGTAGTTGGGTATGCAACTCGGGTTTAAAATGGATTGATCATAGATTGAAGTACATAGGCCTATTCGTATTTGGTTTAATAGCTATACCATACAAACAAACATCCTGATGGGAGCAGATGAAAAAGTTAAATTTTCTTTTTCCACCATGTTAATAATGTCAAAAGAAGTGAATATACAAATTCTGGCCACTCTACCTCAATTACGAGGGCCATAAAAAATAAGTTCGCCAAGGGCCTTTTACAGAAAGAAAACACAATTTCATTGGAAGAAAAAATTATTGGAACAGCCACAGTATGTGTTGAGCTATTTTTCAACATATTCCCCACCGGAATTGAGACATTTGTTATATCATGGGATCGAGAAGAGGTGCAGACAGCTGTCAAACGCTGGTTCCGATCCCAGGCGGTTGACTTCTACGACACAAGGATACAAAAATTGATTCCATGGTATGATAAATGTTTCTATTCCGGTGGGGGATATGTTGACAAATAGAACAACAATATCTGTATTTGTTTTAATAAATCTTTCCATGTAATTGTGCTTTCTCTTTGGTAAACGACCCCAGGGAAAATAACTTTCTGGACGGCCTCGTAATTACGGTGGAATGGCCAAAATTTGTATAAACACTTGTTTTGAAATTATTAATATGGTGGAAGAAAAAAATTTAACATATTTATCTGCTCCCAACAGAATGTTTGCTTGTTAGCTCCAACGAATATCGGTGATTTAGTTTTGTTATGACAAGTAGCGACGTACAGAACTAACCAATGCGTACGCTCGTAAACCGTAAATTCGTTGTATATTTACGAGGGAGCTTTTGATGTAAAAGGAAATGGTATGAGAAACTACTTGGATACGCATGGCTGAGTACAGCGTGCTATTCCCTTTAAATGTGTTCTTCGTCTATCAGGGTGACATAATGATACCCAGCCTTCGAGCTGTGTGCGCGTCTGTAATAGACGGAGTCGTCGCCATGAATCCTATCTCCGCAGCGTTACCTGGAGTACATCAAAGTGACGTCATATCTGTCTTGTGAAACTCATCACCTTTTAATCTTCTCCGAAAATCATAAAGTGTCTTCGTTTGAAACCCTTTTTATAAGGCTTTCAAAACTTGCCATCACTTTAACAAAATATAAGAAGGCTTTTATGACCTTTTAAGGTCCCGAGTGAAAGGTAACGGATCAGAAAACTGATTTCGAATGTGCTCGTAAAATTATAACCTATAGTACTTTAAAGTTTTAGTTGATTTTGTATTTTTTTTTATTTCCTGTCGTTTATCTTTGACGAAGGAACAGCATATACCGATTTCAAAGTGCAATATTTTCTATACCTAGTGCACGTTTGTTGTCGTCAGTTATTTTAGTGGTATTCTTCAGTCCGATCATTGCCACGTTTGTACGATCGTAATATCTTTCTTCTTCATCTTTCTTCTTCTTCTTCTTCTTCTTCTTCTTCTTCTTCTTCTTCTTCTTCTTCTTCACCACCCCCAAGAAGTAAGCCTGTAAGATCCGTCCCGCTCTCTTAAGTCATCTTAACATTTTTTAAGACGTTCGTAATTTCTTTCGCATTGAGATTATACGTGTTTTTGTTGTTGTTTGGTTAACTGTCCGAGCCTCACAAGTGATACCTACAAGGCACCACTTATGAGGCAACTAGGCCAGGAGATAATGACGTAGGATGGCAAGTTCCTTTTCCCTCTCCATTGCATACATCGCCGATTAGCTACATTTTATACTAATCAGACTTCAGACGCATACAAACAATTTGGGTCATTAGAAAATCAGTGGCAACAGTTTAGGGATAAGAAATTACTTACTCACAATTCACAAATTTATGCTTCTTAAAAGTAATCTCCTCCAGTAACAAGTATCAGTATAGCTCTCGGTTGCGTCATTATCTAATCACATACTTCGGCGTATTTTGACTCATGTAACTTTATTAAATGGCATGCGTACAGGTGCCTCAAAAATAGGCTGACAGATTGTGATAGTAGTCCCTTACTTACTTACTTATTTACGGCTTTTAAGGAACCCGAATCTTCATTGCCGCTCTCACATAAGCCCTCCATCGGTCCCTATCCTGTGCAAGATTAATCCAGTCTCTATCATCATATCCCACGTCCCTCAAATTCATCTACGTCTCGGCCTCCCAAAAGGTTCTTTTCCCTCCGGCCTCCCAAATAACACTATATACATTTCTGGATTCGCCCATACGTGCTACATGCCCTCCCCATCTCAAACGTCTGGATTTAATGTTCCTAATTATGTCAGGTGAAGAATACTGTACAATGCATGCAGTTCTGCGTTGTGTAACTTTCTCCATTCCCCTGTAACTTCATCCCTCTTAGCCCCAAATACTTTCCTAATAATCTTATTCTCAAACATCCTTAACCTCTGTTCCTCTCTCAATGTGAGAGTGCAAGTTTCACAACCGTACAGAAGAATCGGTAATATAACTGTTTTATGAATTCTAACTTTCAGTTTTTTGAGAGTAGACTAGATGACAGATAGTAGTCACTATTTTTAATATTTTTTTAGTTATCAGTTTGTCAATTCTTATAGCCCTGTTCCTATAATAATTAGAGTTAGTCAATCTCTGTCAAAACGTGGTTTCAGACTTGAACCTTTCCTTAAGACGTTCAGTTCATTATTCCGCCGGTTCGACTGAACCCTTGGTGTCCACACCTGTGGAGTAACGGCTAGCGCGTCTGGCCGCGAAACCAGGTGGTCCGGGTTAGATTCCCGGTCGGGGCAAGTTACCTGGTTCAGGTTTTTTCCGGGGTTTTTCCTCAACCCAATAAGAGCAAATGCTGTTTAACTTTCAGTGCTGGACCACGGACTCATTTCACCGGAATTATCACCTTCATCTCATTCAGACGCTAAATAACCTGAGATGTTGATAAAGCGCCGTAAAATAACCTACTAAAAAAACCCTTGGTCGCACTATACATCCTTAGAACGCGCCCGAATTGTAGCGCTTACTAACAAACTTTCCGTGCTTTGAACCGCAGGACCTGGAGAAGGAAGAGAAAGTTTGCAGTTTATTTTCTTGGCTGGACGGTTGCATCAATCAATATTATGGCCGAGGCGAATCTTTGAGGGCAGTTCATAAGAAAGCGGTTGCTATAGTGACTTACAACCGAGCATCGCCCGCGTTATTTATAAGACTGCGCGCCTGTGAAGTGGATCCGATACATGAAAGGTGCCAGAAATTCCCTCTTACATGTTCGGCGGGCGAGTATAAATGGTTATAGCAGGGGGAGAGTGCGCCATTCGCATTTTTCAAGTCGCCTGACACTCGGAGCGGCACAAATCCCGTGTGCGGATGCCAGATACGGTCGAGCAGTTGTGCGACAGGAAATTGAAACTAAAATCATAACTAAAAGTGCAACTCCACTCTGTATAATTTTATCGGTATTTTTGTTTGTACGTAGTCCTGAATTTGAGGCTTCAATCCCATGCCTGCCTAAAAAAACTGCGAAATACTTCATGTATTCATGCATTAGTTAATTTTATGTAAGAGAGACTGTTGTACCTTGAGCATAGTGTACCGTGAATCATTATTTAGTTTCTGATTTTTGCTGCTAGACCAGTAGACGATCCCTAGATTATTACTGGACAAATCTTGTATATTGATCTGGTAAGGGTAGAATTTTCCTTTTAATTAAGAATTAATTTAATTTATAAAATGTAGGAGGCGTATTGTAAAATCATTGCGAACGGAAGTCATTTACATTTATTAAAGGTATTCTTTGAGTAGGACTGTACTGTGGTGTGTTTCATAATAAGGATAATTGATATGAGCTGCTGTTATGAAAATATGAAGGACTCAGAATGTTATCACATCTCATTCTCGCAGCTTACACAAACAATACTGGCTCTCCTACTGGAAATGTCATCGAGGTCATCTGCCAAAATCGGTGCCTCCGACTATACTTAGCCGACTTAGGCAGAGCGGCCACTGGAACGACTAGCGACAGCAACACGAACACGGATTTGATGTTTGCTTGTTGGTAACGTGTGTGTTCTTATATAACCCTTAATATGAAATGAACGGAAGCCCACTCTTCTGATCAGACAACAACTCGACACTATCTGTGGTGTGTTGTGTCGCTGACAGTGCTGCATGCTCCACTTTTTGTTGTATCAGTTGTGAGTTGGTAATACAAGGGTTGAGATGAGAGACGATCCTAATTTCAATATAGCCTTTATCGAACTGATTAAAGATTTGCCATATTTTTTGATACTACATCTATTTTTCGGATTGAAAACATAATAAACCTATTGCAAAATCATTTTATCTTATTTAAACAGAATAATTTACCGCTCAATATTATAACAGGGCGAAATGTAAAGATATTCTAACAACGTTTGCTCACTTTCCGCTATCTGGAGCTCGGATTTCACACACTATCTCACTCCTATGTATCGCAATCAGCTCTAGAATATTACTGCTTTCCATTGACTAGCTAAAGGAATATGTAAAGGATTCTGTATAAGCACAAAATGACAAAATGTTAGGAGTGTCCCTAAATAGGACTTGTCCAGTAATTGGCCCCTCTACCCTATAAACATATTGTAAACACACTTTTACTTTGATGTGGACGAGAAAAGAACAATTATTATTTATCTGATGTATAAACATATAGGCCTATTTACTTGATAGTTATCAGAAGGCGTTCTTCAGCATTGACTGAAATCCAGAAGTTAGTGTTTTTTTTAGAAATTGCAGATCCAACTTTCTGTACCAACAGATTAAATGTTTCTCTACTCATTCTGTGGAATATTTTAAATCTTTCTGGGTATATATTTAATTCTTTGAACAGATTAAAAGCACCGCGTTGTTCTAAATTAGCATGCCAAAAAGGATGCACCCAGAATCGTCTCCTATGTTTTCTGTCATTGTAATTTGATATTGGCTAAATTAACTAGATTGAGAACGTCCTCATCCTCCGACGACATGTTGTATGAATGAGTCAGTCCAGTGAGTATCAGGTCACTTTGCTGTCATGTTGCTATCATAGTTCGTGTTGGATCAGTGTTTTGTCGTATCACTATCATATTAATGGGCTCTATGCCTTAAACTGAAGTAGATTGTAGAGAAAGCGGCTAGGTATAGTGAGGGTCACGTAAGTACAGTTCCTAAACAGCAAATATTGCCCTCTTGTCAGTGTTGCCAACTGTTACCAGATATTACATATGAAGTAAAATCACGATCCTACGTACTAAATAATTTATTTACTTACCGTACTCTACCTTTATGTTGGAAGGTTATTCTAAATAGTTCAATAATTTGTAACATATTTTCGTAGGCGAACTATACAAGAAAGGGATCAACATATTAGGTATTTTATCAGGCAATATGAAATTCATTGGTTTCACTAAACAATTAATTCACGAGATCTAACCTAAAAATGTATTTTTTTTTTTTACTAAAAGAAATTATTAGTACTAACTCCGAAAACCGAATACCATCATGAAATGTATGCTTAAGAACACTTACTCCTAATAATTTTGCTATTTTAGTTATAATTGCTGTCTCCGTGAGCATAATTCCTTCCTCATTATCTTCTTCCGGTTAAATCTGGAAGAACAGAATGCCAGTAGGGGAAGTTATCCCCACTCTTGCAGCACGCTTTACGTTTTCTTGGTGGAGTCGCTGTCATGATTTTTCGTCTGTTTGATATTATTGTAATAAAAGTCTAAACACGAAAGAAATTCATTAAAATGTGAAATCATATTTCTATCGATTACCCACCTACATTGCCAATACCCGGTATGTTATATTTATTTACACTTACATGACTATAGTCTTGAATTATAACCACAACGCAACACACAAAATAACTATTAAGTATTAGCCTAATATTAATAAGTTACTGATATTAATTAATAGTTAGTATGTTCAAATTTCACTAGCTTCCAGTAACGGCTCAGAAATCTAGTAGGTCTACAATTTTAATTTCATATCACTCCACGTCTGTCTCGGCTGCCAACATAACAGTTGCAAAATCACTATCATTTGTAGTATTTGTCAGTATCGAAATTCGAAACGAAGTTGACAAAAGAAAATTCAACATGGAAACTAGAAAATTACTATAATCCACTAGCATATGCAGTAATGGAGGGAAAAATTGTTAGATTTCACCCTTAGGTTATGAAGTAAGCTGACCCGGACTATAGCTCTGGTCATAGTTCCGGTTTGACTTATTACAAAGTGTGAGTTCAGTGGAGGGAATAATTTTTTTTGGCACTAAAAGTAAATATTTCATTAATTGTTATGTGTTCTAACACGAAACCAAATTGTATTTATAACTATCAATCAAGTAGGCCTACAATGTTTTCCCTATCATCTGGAAAGTAAATATATAGGCCTATGTTAATTTTCATGATTTATTCTCATCTCTAGTTTAGGCAGCCATATTTGTTTAAATGTGCACCCTCTTGTACCTTGGATCGCAAAACGTCTTGTACTAAAGAACATGCTCCTATGATCCGTCCCAGGATTCAATATAGTAGAAAAACGAAATAAGACCTCTGCGCAAGTGGTATGTGATCGCTCTCGGGGGAGGTGTTGGTTGAACGAAGCTAGCAATCGCTTGCAGAGATTGTATCATTTCTATCTGAACTCTACTCTACCTTCTACCACGAGCATATTATCCCTTAGCGGCCTCAAGCTGATGCTGCTCGCAATACACTCCGGCACAGATAGACTCCGCCCCCATATGCGTGAATTTACTCCACAGATTCCTGGGACGGACTATAGGTGCATGATGCTATCGGTTTTTGTTTTTCTTTTATTTTAAGATCATGTCTGGAGTCTGGAGTTAAGAGGACCCCAGTTGATCGGGTGTCATGAAGAAAGATATTGTAGCAGTTATGGCTCCTCCAGGAAATAAAATCTCAATCAGAGAAGTCTGCAAATGATAGCAAATATATTTTTTTAAGTTATGTTGAGTTTCTACAGCTATATTTCCACACATATTCCACGTGTTCCTATGTCCCAAGGTATAAAGGGTATGATCTAAAGTACAGGAACCTCTTGTACCAAGGAACACTTTGCATATTCCTTCATTTTATTTTTTCATCCTTAATAGATCTGTTAAGCAGGAAAATAATCATTTCAAGCGTTTTTTCATTTAAAAATTTCATTTCCCGGAATAAAAAAAAAATGTGAAAATTGATTCAAGGTAGGCCTACAACAGACTTCTCTATTTATGCCATTTTAAAATAAATGTATATTTCTAATTTATTTATAGATATCCAAGCGCTTCCCAACCTAGCGGTCTGCGGTTTGTTTCTCAGTATGGGCGGATATTGTTTGTCCTTTGATTTTTGTCAGTCGCGACTCGTGGTTTTAAATTTGAGGAATTTATACGAGCACATATCACCCGTAAATTGTTTGGTATTTTGGAGTAACGTGTTTACTTAATTCGTTTCGTTGTCTGGCCAATCCATTTGCAACTGGTGTGCCGCGAATGAGCCGTTGGTTTGCTATGAGAAAATGAAAATAGTATAGGTTGTCGTAGCAAAATTTGAAAAGAAAATGAGTACCCAAGAGTCGACTTTCAGCGAACGAGCCACAAGTTAACATTGAGTAGGTGTGCGAATGGCACAAAAGAGAATTACTAACGACCAGCTAAGGTTGCCAGATCAGTAAAATTAGACTATCGTACCAAACTCAAAAATATCGTATTTTACATCTCCTTATGAAAAAATATATATATATTATATATATATATATATATATGTCCTATATTAACTACGTCGGCAAAATATGTGATAATATTGTTTTTTTTTCTTATATTTTCTCTATAGCAAATAATGGTATTGACGGGTTAAATTTAGGTCATTTTCAGTCAAAAATCGCATTTTCGTTTTCTTGTAAAAATAAATCAGCAATCTCTATTTATATGTTGAGCAAGTTTCAATGCTCTGCGGCGCTGGAAAGCATAAAAATTACGCAATATATAAATGGCTGCTCCCTTGAATTTCAATTCTAGCCTATACAAATTTTATAACCTGTATTCTCACACTTTTTTAACCACATTTCGTCAGGTTCGAAGTATAAAAGATCTTACAATTTTGATGCTAGGGATATGAAAATTTTACTACATGTTCTATACACTGTGGTTAACAAAATAGCGCATGGGTTTTATGATTAAATGAATACGTTTTAAATGAAAAATGAAATATTTATAGTGGCAATGGAAAATTTCTGTTTTTAAGTATGCAGTATTAAAACATCCCCCCTCCTTTGTAGTAAAGATATAAGTAAACTGATGCGTGATTTTTTTTAATGTACTACAGGTCTTGCAAAAAAAATTCGAACATTTTAATTGAGCGACACATTTCATTTTGAAATATGCAAATTTTTCAGAATATTTTTTGTTAATAACTCAGAAACTAATTGACTCACAAAAATGAAACTTCACCACATCTATCACACCGTGATTATGTGTACAAAAAATCAAGGACGTAACATGAAAAATGTTGAAAATAAAAGTTTTACCCTTCACCTTCCTTAAGAAAACATGCGTAATATCATAATTATTATACTAATATTATATTGTAATCATTTTCTGTCATTAAATTTTACATGTCTACCATACACTTCAAATAAAAATGCAAACAATATGCCAATTCTATTTTTCAATAGTGTGAATTTTTTGCAGTGCTTCTCAAACTTTTTTGCCGCATGCGCCTATCAGCATTGAACACACTGTCTTTCCTCCTATGTTGACTCAAAAATAGTACCGGTATATATAAAATTGAAAATATTTTATTTTTTATGTTAATTCTTGTATATTTCTCGTTTATTTGTATTTTATAGTCCTCATTTTCTCCTAAAACCCTTTCAAAATTACCTCCTGGTAGGGTACTAGTGATTTAGATTATATGAGTGAGCCACGGAATTTTAAATTACACATTTAGTGTGCCACATATCGAAAAGGGTTGAAAAAGCTGGTCTAGCCTATTTTTTATTTTTGTAAGTTAGTTAAAAATTCAGCTCTCATCTGGTTCTCGGCTACAAAGCGATATATGACAAGTTCATTAACGGTTGGCGATTACAGTATTTTGCAAAATGCACAGTCACTGCATTTCAGCACGAAAGTTTTCATTCGTTTTAGAGTAGAAAAGCACCGTTCTGCATTTTCAGTGATAACTGTGATCTGTAAGGCCGCGTTTATACAGAGAGCAACTAGTGACGGAAACGCAACGGAAACTGGAGATGCTCAGTAACAGTATACGCAGTTGAACGTTGACGTTTATACATAAGCAACTCAAAAGGTGATGGCAACGCAAGTGGCGAGCGACGTAGCAACTGGAGTTGCTCCAGTCACGACATATTGTAAACTCGTCACCCAGTTGCATCAGTTATCAGTTGCTCAGGCAATTTTTATGTGGTCGAATGTATTGTTTCAAACGTTGTCATCAAAACGGAAATGAAACATCAAGTTCGCGCAGTTTATTGAAAACTAGCCTTGTTTGTACGATCATATGTGCAGAGTGTACTCATAAATATAACTGAGAAAGCTTGGCACAAGATCACAGCAGAATTTAAAATAACAGGTGAGTATAAATATTTTATAACAGTCAGAGATCAATTTAGGAGTAATATATTATACATGCGTTTTTCTGTTCAAACGATTATACAATTCCAAACCAAGAAACTTTGTGCTCAGATTATACAGACAGCAACTGTGACGTAAACGCAACTGGAACTATACTTATCCAATAAAGAGCTGTTGGTCTCTGGTGACTGGTTTACGTGGGTGTTTATACAAAAAGCAACGCCAGTTTATATGTAATCATATTAAGAGGACATTATATTATTCCTACTCTACAGTTTTTGTAGTCTTCCGGTATGTAATTCTCAGAGGAAGATTACGGCCTTACTGTGTTAAGTTTCAAACAATTAAAATTAATAATAAATAAGGTGATCCCTCGACACAATTTCCAATAATATTTACTTTGTCTAACTTTGTTCGCACTGCTGGGAACTCCACCGCTCCTTGGATCTCCTGGTACAACATTTTTGTAGATACGTATTTGGAGCCTACGATGTACCAAATATCTGAGAAAATATACACCGTGTCCCGCTTAGAGGGATCGAGAAATAAATGCTCACCACTTAAAATCAGATGAATATATCGTTGTGATTTACATCTGACAAGATGCAGAAACGGTCCAAATTTATGCACCAATGGTTGCGTGTTCATGCGCATGCGCACTAACATTTATCGTGGAAACAAGCGTGGCGCCATTCAGTAGAACATTCCGTCATTTGATCATTCTCCTTCATCGATGCGACAATCAAAGGGAATGTGTATCTGGACATGTGCAAAACTTTTGTTGTTGATCAACTCCCACAGGTTCGGTTTTTCAGCAACATAGAGAACCCTTGCCTGGCCACATAGGTCACCCGACTTGACGCCCAATGACCTCTTTCTGGGACTTTTTGACAAATGTTGTGTACCAACGTTGACGCTTTGGAAAAACTGAGACAACGCATTATAAATGCAGCTGCGCTAATCACGCCACAAATGTTATGGAACACTTGGCAGAAGGTTGAATACTTTTGGATATCTTTGGGGTAGCTCGAGGCGCACACATCGAGTTGAACTGACCATTCTCCGAAACTCGGAGAGTTTTTACATCAAGTTGTACGGAAAGTTATGTTTTAAAACCATTATTTATACTTTAAATTAGCACTTATTTCTCGATCCCTCTAAGCGGGACACGGTGTATAAGAATAGTTATAAATTTGTTGACTTTTATTATCGAATGGACGGAGTAGAATTTTAGAACGTTTATATTTAATTTAAATACTAAATTTCATTATTAAAATACCGGTACAGATACTCCTTGAGTACTAAATGAATTTCGGAATTTGAATGTAAAAAAGTATTAATTTTATGACTATTAATTGGAAGTTGTTAATTCATTATGCTACCTTTCTTTATTTTGTCATATGTTTATTCTCATATAATGTAAATGGAAAATAGAACATGATTTTGTTCACAAAAATATAACAAACCTAATTTGCAGCACATAATTTGAGAACCAAAGTTCTGAAGTTTTACTGTCAGTTGCTCTTTAACGCTTAGTAGAAATTTTAGTTCTGTTGTCTAACTCTAGAGAGAAATAAAACTGCGTATCCCAAGTGTATTACAAGCACAAAGCTTCTGCACCGCGAGCGAACTATGGGAAAATTATATTGACGGAGCTTGCTGGAAACTCGACTGTTGTCTTTTTTCGGAACAGACTCCATTGATTAACTATGGAGAACAAGTTTAATTCTGCAGAGCGGATCTAGTTATTTTACCGCCACTGGCAACTTACGCAAACTGCATAACTTAGACCCGAGGATTCCGATTTCCACATAACTCCGGAGTTGACATTCATTTAATGTCCTACTCTATTGTTTACAATGTTGCCATGGCTACGATAAGTTCACATTATCAACCAGACTCGAGGGAATACGTACTATTCCTTCTCTCGTCATTAAATTGTACAAACTCTTACTTTCGATTCAACTGTTCTTGCCCCTTTCATTCTCATTACACGTTAGCGTCTTCCTTCATAATTTTTCTTTCGTCTCTCAACCTTCATTTCTCCTCAACTCTTGTTCCTTCCTTTGTTTTCTCTTTTCTTTTGGTTCCTTTCCATACTTCTCTTTTCCTTTTTTTCTCTTTTCTTGTTCCTTCTCATGCATTCTCACGAAATCTTGTTCCCACAAATTACTTTTCTTTTTCTTCTTGCATGTTTACCTTCCTTTCATCTTCTTGTATTTTTCCCCTAATTTCTAGTATCAGTTTATCTCTTTATTTTCTTTTTACCTCTTTTTGTCTTTTTACGCCTTTATATCTTTCTGATGTTGGCAGTTTTTGCTTTCTTGTATTTTTACCTCTTGCTTTTATTCTTATATTTTTACTTCTCACTTTCTTCCTGTATTCTTACCTCTTGATTTTCTTCTTGAATTACTATTTATTGTTCTTCTTTTTCCATTTTACCTCTTTCTTTCCTTCTAGTATTTTTACCTCTTGTGTTCCTACACCGTGTTTTTCTTATATTTTTACATTCTTTTTGTCTTATTACATTTTTTTTTCTGAATTTTGTTTTCTTGTAGTCTGCTTTCCTTTCGTTTTGTTTTTTTTACCCATTTTCTGTCTCTGTATTTTTCTCTCTTTTTGTCTTCTACAATTTTTTCCGCGTTTCCTGTGGGATTGTCAGGAAACTAGAACAATACGAAATATAGACATCAGAGTGCTGCAACCCAGTTAAATCGCTCGATTGAACTCGGTCGAGTGTCGCACCCTCGAGTGAGATGCGATCGGTCGTGATACGCTCATAATAAATAGAAGCATAGTACAAGGTCATCTCACCGACATGTCTTGTCTTGAATGGAAGGCGACAGATAAGATACACATATATTTTGCTCACACGGCAAAAATAAGGCTTTATTTTCTGCGTTTATGACAAACGTTTAATGGAACAGTCAATGGAACGTACCAAAACAGGAACATGAAGTTATAAATAAAATAGTATGAAAAACTTCGATATACAGTTATTGTTGCTACTTAATAATTATTCAGTATTTGATTTACCACATATATAATATGATAGGTTCATACATAGTGTTCCGCCTATATACTGCGGCAATGTAGAAACGTTTTACAAAATATTATTGATATAGCAGTAGATTAATAACAATATTAGTACAGAGATAACGTCACAGAAAATATAATAAAACGAATAATCATGCTGCACAATTGTTACAGACGCAAAGATTGATACACTAATAATTAGAGATTATTATTATTATTATTATTATTATTATTATTATTATTATTATTATTACTAGAAAACTTGATACAGTTCTTGCATTATCGTGATTGTGTTCTCCGTTTTTAATAATTACATTTACATCCAATAACATTTATCAGATGTGGCAAAAACAAAATCACTCCTGTGTGGGGGGGGGGGGGAACATTTACCTACAACATTTATATTACATTTTAGAGCAAGTTTTGTAGTTATACTATGGAGAGGTTAGTTAAAGACTGCAAAGTTTTGAAATGATAAACATCTGTGATGTTACTACACAGTTCCTCACTGTAACAAGAACGAATGTCTAACGCTCGGCTTATACCGTTCGAGGATTTATCGCTCATGACAATTTTACCTATCATGCATGTGCGCTTCCTATCGGATTATACTATGAACTACTTGGCGCTCGATCGAAAACGTCCGATGCAGACCTCTGATAGACATACAAAAACATATCCAAATGAAATTCTCGACACACAGCTCAATTTCAGAACAGATACACACTCTTTGACTTCACATTACACTACACAAACACACCCCCACAAGAAACACAAACAAAAGGCGCCAAAACCAGCAACAACCAGTTCTGATGACCGATAGCAGGCTGAAATATGTTAACGAGATAATGTAAAATTTAACACGTGAAAGACACATAATACGTTGTCCGAAGTACATACTTATTTTTTATATAAAACACTCTTAGCACCCCAGAAAAAGTAAGTTATATACTCGTGCTCAGGGGCTTTCCACATAATGTTAAGAAATTTCATTAAATAACAAAGTAAAAAGAAGAAAAATTGAAAAGATAAAAGAAGAGGAAAACACATATTACAATAATTGAACTTTAAATTTTCTCTCTAATCAGCAATTTTAATCGATTTTTTTAATAAGGAGCATTAACAAATTGTATGTTTGGGAATTTAGCTATTATCTTGTTATAAAGCCTTGGACCGAAGTTACTACTCTGATTATATGCTACGGTTGTGATACATTTAGGTACTGTCAGGCATATACGTTGTCTGATGTTTTTATATTTATGTGAATATAAATTAAATATATTTCGTTTTTATGTACGAAATTCAGTAATAGGCCTACATTGTCATAAATTTTATGGAAGTCAAATACTTTAAATTCTGAATAGAGCAGCTCTGAAGGATAATCAAGAGGTTTATTAAGGCATATACTAGATCAGTAGTGTCAGAGTTGTAAGCTCCAAAACCGGTTGTGTAGCTAGAGTCGGAGCGTGAACTTGCTTATGTCTGTGGAAACACCGGAGCACGCAACGAGTCTAGTGGAGCGCTCCGCTCCATTTAGGCTCTGTCTGACAACACTGTACTAGATGAACGACATGCACAACCGGATCACTAACAAGAGACACCTACTTCCCAACAATCCACGACCGACTCAAAAGCCATCACTTCAAACCTACTTTCGTAACAACGCAGTTTCTTTCAACATTCCAGCATACATCGACTCTACATGCTCCTGCCGCGAAGACCTTCACAGTGTGAAACACCTTCTGTTTGACTGTCCTATTATTGAAGCAAAGAGATTTCAAATAAAGACGCATCTTCAGGACTGTAACACCGAATACAGGACTCCACTATGTGAAGTGATCAAAAACCTTGTTGTTACAGACAATTTATAAACTTGCTAAACTTCATCTTTAAAAGACTATAGATACATATTTCACCATTATCTGTGTAAAAATAAGTAGTATAGATACGTAATATACCATATAACAAAAACTAAAACCCTAACATACCGCGCTTTGTGAATTAGGGTTCTTTTCCACGGATATTTAATAATAATAATAATAATAATAATAATAATAATAATAATAATAATAATAATAATAATAATAATAATAATAAGGCATATTTTTATTGTTCTTTTTTGTAGCAGAGCTATTGGCATGAGGGAGGTACTATAATTCCGTATTGTAATATAGCTTGTACTAATGAGAGGTTTTAAGTTTACCCTATTCATTGATATGGTGCTGGAAATTAATATGCAAGTTCTACTATAGTTCGAAGTAAATTCATATTGAGCACGCGATAAATAAGAATCGGATTTGTGTAATGTATCCCGTGGCATCTTGGCGTGAGAATGCAATTACGGAAGTGATACGCGTAGATTTTGCGGGAGGCGTTAGTCAATTTGGCGACAAGGCCGGCACGCCCTCTGGGGGCGCATGCAGCTTCTCCTGATAATCTCCCCGGTGACACGTCTTGAAAACCCTGCCAGTTGACAAGATTGATTCTCTGATGGCGCCCGACTTGCTCGTGCATTCACTTCGCGACTTGACGACTGCCGCCTCCCATCTGATTGAAAGAAAAGAAGGATTTCTGCCTCCCGACGTCAACTAGAGATGGCCCATTTATGACGCACATTCTTTCCTAGTTTGTTGGTTTGTGATATCACATGTAGTCTACTCTCTATGTGAACCCCATTCTGCGTTCCGATGGATGGATCTCTTCCATTTCCGTACCCTAAATTTCTTACACTGTATCTTCTTTCTCGTTTATGCCTATGATTTATTTCAGTTATTTTTCTCTTACGCGTAATACATATTTTCTCAGCTTGCTTTTACAATTTCTGCCACTTTACTGTGCTACAACCACGAGAAAGTCTCTGCCGGATGAGACGAAGGGGAGTAATGCTGTGAATGAATGTTGATGCCATAAGATGTCATAAGGTCACACACGTGGATACTCGTATCTCTATTGGCTCGCTGTCACAGCACAAACAATAACATTGATACATACATGTTTATACTAACCTAGTTACAAAATTAGATCACTGTTAATCTCCTGGTCTTTTAATCTCTCCATACAGGAAATAACTAGATGGGAAGACAATATTAAAATGGATTTGAGGGAGGTGGGATATGATGGTAGAGACTGAATTAATCTTGCTCAGGATAGGGACCAATGGCGGGCTTATGTCAGGGCGGCAATGAACCTCCGGGTTCCTTAAAAGCCAGTAAGTAAGTAAGTATATACAGGAAATAACAAATGCAGGAGAGCCAATGGTTTTTAAACAGACGTTATAACTATAATATTATCTATCTACTTCGCTCCAATAGATGACGCAATAGTAAGCACATTCCTTTCAACGGTTGATCTCCTGGTTGGAGAACAGTACAGTAGGTATTTTTTTCTTTACATTATTATGTTATTATTAATGTCTATGTCCGTCCAAATTTCTGTGAACTATAGCCTACTTTATATCTACCACTATGTGTATCAGCCGGTGGTCATTCTTCCAAATTGGCTTAGGCCAGACCATTCCAACACAGCGTTTGAGGGCTAGGGCGCCCGGACGCTGCCCTGTGCCTGCCCAGGGCGGACCCCTACTCCTCTTGTCGCTGCGGCTGTGGTGGTGTACGAATGCATGCGATCATCAACTCTACTCGTCTGTTCGATGATATTCTGCAGGCATTGCTGGGTTATCCTTAACTGTTTAGAATAAGAATGAAGAGAAGTGCGTAGACAGTCGGTTCAGGATTTAAGCCCTCTTGTCGAATATGATGACAACAACGTTCAATGTTTAATATGCCATATCAATGTACGGGCAAAAACGTACAACATTAAGCTTCACTTTGAAGTTGAACATTCTGATACCCACGCTAATATTATCGGCGAAGAGAGGAAAGCATTAATAACGAAACTGAAGGTCGAAATGCAGTCTTCTTACGACGAGGTAAATATCTTTTCAACTAATTAAGTAGGGCTACTCTAAGGGCAATATAATTAAATTAATGGTTAGGTTATAGTAAGTTTATTTTGAACAGTTGCCAACAATGTATGGGAATTATTATAAAAACGTTTGTTCAACTGTTAAAGGATTTTCTGTCCGTTTAACTATGTATGTATTTTTTGTATAGTGAAAATGTCATTAAAAACTTATTCTTCCTTTTCTTTGCCAGTACACTAGCCAAGTTCCGAAAGAGCTGTCCATGCAAGCTATATCGTTGCCCTCAATATCGCCAAAAGTAGCCGGCCTTTTACGGAAGGAATGTTTGTAAAGGAGTGCATGATTTCAACTTCAGAGATATTGCGTCCTTTCCTAGTGACGTTATTTGAGTCAATTAGTCTCTCTCCACAAACAATCTATCGTCGCGTGTAGCAGCAACTTTGTGAACATTTTTATGACGCCCTTTTTCTGTAAATGTTAAACGGGCTACAGTCAAATTCCAAAGAGAATTGATAAGGCTTCAACTCTCACTTTGAGAGAGGAATAGAGATTAAGGATGTTTGAGAATAAGGTTCTTAAGAAAATATTTGGGGCTAAGCGGGATGAAGTTACAGGAGAATGGAGAAAGTTACACAACGCAGAACTGCACGCATTGTATTCTTCACCTGACTAACATTAAAGCCAGAAGTTTGAGATGGTCAGGGCATGTAGGACGTATGAGCGAATCTAGAAATGCATATAGAGTGTTAGTTGGGAGACCGGAGGGAAAAAGGCCTTTGGGGAGGCCGAGACGTAGATGGGAGGATAATATCAAAATGAATTTGAGGGAGGTGGGATATGATGATAGAGACTGGATTAATCTTGCACAGGATAGGGACCGATGGAGGGCTTATGTAAGGGCGGCAATGAACCTGCGGATTCCTTAAAATCCATTTGTAAGTATTATTATTATTATTATTATTATTATTATTATTATTATTATTATTATTGTCACTATCATCATTGCTATTATTTTAACTATCTATTTTCTTTCCTTGCAATAGCTTAATGAGAACTCTATAGTATTCTGACCCTGTTGATTCTCTATAGGGCTTTAATTTAATTTGTGTTATTTTTGGCACTGTATTTTTGTATGTGTGTGTGCTATCTTTAGGATGGAAGAGAAGGACTTATGACCTTAATCCTGTCAGAATAAATGAATAAATTAATAAATAAATGAGTAAATAAATAAATGAGTAAATAAATAAGTAAATAAGAAATAAATAAATAAAAATAAATAAATAAAATAAATGAATGAATGAATAACTAAGTAAATAAATAAATAAGTTAATTAATTAATTAATTAATTAATTCTGGTGGACAGGTACCACCAGAAAGTTGGGGAAATGGAATTATAATACTGATCTTCAAGAAGAACAATCGCCAGGACTGTGAAAATTATCGTGTGATCAGTTTATTGAATTCAGGCTACAAAATCTATGCCAATATAATAAAAAACAAAATATCAAAATTTTATGACAATCTCATTGGAGAGGAACAAATGGGATTTCGTAAAGGAAGGTCATGCGCAGATGCATATTTTACGTGAAAGTATTATTAGAAAAACACAAAGAATTTAATATTGAGACACACATGGCTTTTGTGGATTTCAAGAAAGCCTTTGATAAAGTAGACAGATCAAGGTTATTACAAATTTTGGTAGACGACAATGTTCCACAACAGTTTATCCACAATATTAATAACATACATAACCAAAATAAAATAGCAATTAAACAAGATGGTAAGCTATCGTCTTGGACACCCATCTACACTGGTGTAAGACAAGGATGTGGATTATTACCCATTCTCTTTATTATTTATATGAACCGAATAATTAAAGACTGGAAGCAAACTCGCCATGGATATACAAATTAACAGAAATTGGATTCAATTCTCTTTGCAGATGATTTGGTATTATTAGTAGGCCCCTACTGAGGAAAGCAGATAAAGGCAGAATAACGGCTTGTGAAATGCGATTCATGCGAAGAACAGCGGGCTATACTAAATGGGATCTGAAAAGAAATTGTGAAATTTTAAAGGAACTAAAAACTCAACCAGTTTTAGATTACATTGTTCAATATCAGTCTAATAGAAACATCATTTGGAAAGAATGAGTAATAGTAGACCCTCAAAGACAATTTATGATTATGTACCACATGGCCAAAGATCTGTGGGTCGTCCTGCTAAGAAATGGCCTGAAATGTGAGACCGTAACAGGCCTTGTGGCCAAACACTTGTCAGGCAGAACAAGAACAATAAATAAATAAATAAATAACTAACTAACTAAGTTAATAAGTAAGTAAATAAATAAATCAATAAATGGTGGCTTGAGAAGCGAATACTGCATTTATTTTCTTGCAATGGTTAAGCTATTCGTTTAAAGTTCTGTGTTTTACGATTACCGGTACGCTAATATGATTCTATCAAACGGTGTCCCAGGATTGCTTGAAATCACATCACCACCATCCCCTTAAACGTTTCACGCAATTACAGTAATTCTATGAATCCCCCTGTCCTCTTTTTGTAGGAGATGTGAATACGACTTCCTCCCCCCCCCCCCCCGAAAATACAGAAAGGTGTGAGGATGCAGTTTTAAAACTGATGAAGTTACGTAACAGATTCATTACATTGAAAGAGAATACGGTGAGGCATCTTCTGCTTGGGTTTGTGCTCGTGAAAGAAATGAAGATACATCTGACAGTTGTCTGGGAGATATCTGGTGTTATCAATTGATCTGACACGCCGCAATCCGTTGCCTAGCACCAATGCGCATCAATGTGTCAGTAAGTGAATAGTATACTATATGTTCTCCTGACAAAAGACTACGGCTCAAGTTAAGTTTTTCGAATCGGTAGGGCGTCTGGGAGGAGGGTCCATCTATCCATTCACTCACTCACTCCAGTGTGATGCGGTTATAAATAGATTGGAAGACTTGCATGCCTTCATCTCACAATGATTCCTTCTTTCGCAGCAGTTGAATAAACAAATATTGGAGTAGCAGAACTCTGCCAGCTCCGAAGCACTTTCCTTTCAACAACCAAAACTTGGCAGGGATGTCACTACAACTTTTGACAATCTGATCATGGAACTTGGCCTCTCTTCCTTTTTGTCCTTCACCTTGTTGCGTTACTTTTTCTCATTTTTCATTATTCCCTTCCATCTGGCACTTCAAATAATTTCTGGAAAGGTATTATTGTGTGGATGAAATCACTAAGTAATCTACACTTTCTTTATAATTTATTGCATATTCATTAGAACTGATGGATCCCCAGTTAAAGTTGGTCCACAATAAGCCGGGAACGGAAACGACAACGAGAACGAAACATTTTAATAGTACATTATGCAACGAGCCTATAATGGTAGTAATTAAGACGCGAGTATGTTTATGAAACGAGCGCAACCATTAACGCTAATTATTATAGTAACATAACTACTTTATTTTAAATATAGGTGATTTATTGTGCAATTGGTGAAATGAATTTGCGGGAATGTGCTTTGTGAAAGGCTGGAAGATGACAGTGAATTGATGTTAATTCGTTATCACTAGTGTCCGCCATTTTTACTTTGTCTTTCGATTGCATATCCTAGAATAATCGATAATTGCGCTTTCATATTGCTACAATGTTATTTTCTGATTGGTGGAACACCTGAACTTTAATGAATAGTGTACTTTAATGAGATCCATTAAAGGGCTGCTACCAGGTGTATAATTACTACATTTCGGCATGGTCGAGCATAAATGTATTTAAATGTGAGCATTCATAATTACTGATAAGCTTGCTGGAGCCTTGGAACGGGAACGTGAGATAAACAACTTACAATGTCATTCATAGTTTAGGAATAGGGCTATCATATGTTATTAATTTATGAAGAAAGTCGTCGTAATTCAAGTGAGGCAAGAAGGATGTACCATGTTTGCCGCAAAGAAGGTTACCTAATTGGCGAACTTTTGTAGCAATTTCTCAACGATTATTAGAAATTAGGAGTCTCTTACCCCGTTTAGAAAATCACACAAAGAAAAATTCTTAAAAAATGGTACTGCTTTATGGAAGCGGGAGAGATTAAAATGCTGCATTTAAAAAAGAGTTCCTGTGATTTTGTGCAGTAAACTATTATTGTTTATTTTTTAGGCGTGCAATAAAAAAAATGGACAAATATTGCCAATATTGTTAAATAAAATGGAAATTTACCATAAAGTTCTATTAATGAGATTGAAAGCTTGTATTTGCTGTTCGTTTAATTAATATTTGAGGAGAAAAATTCGCTCCGGCGCCGTGGATCGAACCTGGGTCCTTGGTTCTGAGTACCAAGCGCTCTGATCACTGAGCTACGCCGAATTCAATCCACAGCACCGGATCGAACCCCTCTCCTTCAATGTTTCCCTTTGTGGCCTTACTCCAGGTTAGGCATATACGGGTATGTTGACGTATATGTCCAATGTCAACTGCCATTATATTAGGAGCGCACTCAGCTGAGTGACTTGTTTGGCCGGGATTCCGCAGTTAAGTGCACAGTAATCTGTACAGACATATGCACTGCAGCTATGAGAATATTATAGTATAATAAATCTGTAATGTACGTTTTATGTAAACAACAGTCCGCCATGCATTAAAACAGAGCATCTGTTTTGTACCGGTATGTCTGTATCCGCTTGAGCTGTACTGTGTACTTGTAAACTCCTTCCTTCCCATCCAGCAACGTTACCAAACGCCTAATATTGTAAACTTTAATAGTTAGTTTAATATTGCAATTAGAAAAAAATTGAGGACATTCTTTCTTCCTTATGACATGAACAATTATCTATTAAAATAATGACACTTATATTCCTTACACTCTGTACAGTAAAATTCAAGATGTGTGTATGTGTGTTTTATGTTATTCACAAAACACTTCCTTCTAGAGGATTACTTTATTTTCCAGAAAAGAGTGATGTTGAGAAATGAGAAAAACTGAGAATAGTGACCATGATTAAAGAACTTCAGGGAAGATCACCAGTCAACTATTCATCTTCCACCAAGCTCCCTTCTTTGCCAACAGATCTCCCTCTAAATCGCAGAAGCGAATGAAATCGTAATATCGAATTTGGCCGATTGTTTGCCTTACTATTGTATATCCTTGATGGATCGCTCCTTGCTTAATTTTGACGATTATGTCGTATACAAGGCTGGAAATAGCTCTATTGTAAATATTCGCTCTTGTTTGTATTGTATATATAGCAACTGTTCCAGCTGAGATAAACGGATCTTGTGTTTAAATAATGTAGTAGGCTTCATCTCTGTGTTTTCGGTTCAACGTCCTGACCAGTGGAAAAGAAAAAAAAGAGGTGGAAAAAGAGACTGGCCTGTATACAAAACTAGGAAATCTTTCAGTCTTCAACATGATGTAATGTTCCGTTTGATAAGTGATTAAGTTTTTCTTACTTTAAAATGCTTGTCAAAACTTATATTAACACTGTGTGTAAGTGACTATTTCTGTTAGATATTTTATAAAAAGAAACATTTCTGCGTTGTATCAGGGATAGACCGGCATGTAGAATATGTCGTCTAGTTTCTTAAATTAAACTCCAGTTATGTTGATTTCAGTGCTTTACATAAGTTTCGATTTACGAATGGAGGCTATGGATCTATGATAAGAGAAGTCATCAGTGAAAGACATGTAAAGTAGTATATTTTCTCTTAATGCGAAGTTATATTCCGAAATTAACCTGTTAGTCTAAAAATATTTACAAATTTTCCGATATAGTTCCCACAAGTGTATCGTATGTTCTATTTATTCATTCATAGTGTTCTTCACACGGGCAGGTTTTTCACTACAAACCCAGCATTCTCCAATATTTCCTATTTTTTGCCTTCCTTTTAGACTCTGCATATGATCCATAGGGTAAAGGTTGGTAACATTGTGATATGAATAATATTGTGATAGTTCATTTTGAGAATTTATTACAATTTTACTGAGCGAGAGGAAGATCGGTTTTTGCGTCAACATATTAAGGGAATATTCGTGGACAAGTTTCTCTCGCTTAGTAAAATTGCAATAAATTCTCAAAAAGAACTATCACAATATTACTGGTATCACAATATTACCAACCTTTACCCTATGTCTTAATATCTATCCTCTGATATCTACTCTTCTTCCGTTCACCATTCCTTCCATTGCATCCTTCAGTAGGCAGTTTCTTCTCAGCCAGTGACCCAACCGATTTCTTTTTTTTTTCCTCATTAGTTTCAGCATTATGCTTTCTTCACCCACTCTTTCCAACACAGCTTCGTTTCTTTGTGCCATGTTTGCAATTTTTCTTGGGAAAGGTAAATGAGGTAGCTTCCCGTTGCTTTCCGCATACCACTCTCTTTTTCACGCCTTGAAAGATCCAGGGGTCCCAAGCGTGGAGGTGAGGACAGTGAATTTGACTAATTAAGCCCTCCGGACTTCACCTAAATTCAACGAAAGGGTTAAATATCAGTTCTATCAGGGTTTATGGCCCAATTGGAGACAGGAAAATCCCAATTATCCTTTAATAATGCAGAACTTTTGATTATAAATCAAAAGAGTGGTCGCACAGGTATGCAGCTGGAAATCACATACTGCATCTCCTATGATACTGATGAAGAGGTATTCATATCTCGGAAGATATAATTTAGAAGTCATGTTTGTTAGACTCTTTTTCCTGTTTTAACGAATAAATACCTCTTCCCTAAATATTGTATGCTGTTCTTTTTAACACTCTGTATATAAAAGGACACTATAATAGCTCAGTTGGTAGAGCGTTGGTACGTTAAACCAAAGGTCCCGGGTTCAATACCTGGCCCCGGAACAATTTTTCCCTCGAAATTATTCAAATCAACTTTACAGGGAGTTATACCTGAAAGCTTGATTTGCATAATACACGTCACTGTTCGTTAACAGAAAGCCACAATTTAAGTCACACAGAGTTAGTGTGCACTCAACGTTGGTTGCTTGACAGCTGTCAGCCCACTTTGAGGTCTGTGGATATAGAGGGAAAAATTGGATCGGTGTCTGGTAGAGTTCCCGGGTAGCTCAGTTGGTAGAGCGTTGGTACGTTAAACCAAAGGTCTCGGGTTCGATACCTGGCCCCGGAACAATTTTTCCCTCGAAATTATTCACTATAATAAACTTTTCCACTGACAAGTGACACGCTGTAAGGCCCACCAAAATCGCCATCGGAATTCGTAATGCAGTGTTGTTCCATTTAAACTTGTAAGCCTTTTTCTCATGTAAGATTTCGTTATTTCTGAACTTGAACTGTGAGGCTGTGGAGCTGGTGACAAAAGAACAATAGCTAGCGCTGTTTTTTCGTGAGAATCTTTATATTATTGTTAAGGAAGCTCAATTGCTGTTTGTTTTCTTTACTTATTGCAGGTGATTAGTGGTTGTAGGATCTCGGCTGCGTTTTTGTCGTGCAGCGCTTGGGTCGTAGATGGGTTTCATTCTCAGTAGGATATGAAAACGCGTCGAATTCTTTTCCTCGGCGGAGGCGACACCAGAACAATGGCGGTGTCGATTACAAGGGCTGGGGAAATGGGAGATTGCGAGGGTGGGCGACACGAGACGAGAATAAGACAAAAAAAGAGGTCACGTGTAGCGAAGTGCTCTGCTGAGAAGTCCCTCACAAATTGTGTATGAAGGAGTCTTCATCAGAGCCCGCTCCTCTAAACAAAAGACACATTCTCAAATGACTTTGACACAGGGTTCATATAACGCGCGAGACGGAAACACTGAATATACTTAATCTTTCCTTGGAATGTTTGAAGCAGCAAGTAGGACCATCTCATCCTCTAGTTACTTCCCCCTCCTACACCTCATTTTTTACGACATTCTCTCCTTGTCATGCATTTTTTGTTCTTTACCCCATCTCCCTTACTAGCCCTATTTCTGTCTTTTGCTTTCCACTCTTTCTCTCTATATCTCTTCCATTTTTCCACCTTTCTCTTGCTCTCTCTCTCTCCTCTCCCTATCTTCATTTTCTTCATTTGTCTTTTGCTATCCACTCTTTCTCTCTACATATCTTCTATTTTCCCTCCTATCTCTTCCTCTCTCTCTTTTGGCTTCCCATTTTGCTTCCTTTTCTGTCTCTGTATTACTCTCTCTTTTGTGTTCCTATCTTCCTCTCTCCTTTGTGTCCCTATCTTCCTCTCTCTCTCTTGTGTCCCTATCTTCCTCTTTCCCTTGTGTCCCTATCTCCCTCTCTCCTTTGTGTCCATATCTTCCTCTCTCTTTTGTGTCCCTATCTTCTTCTCTCTCTTGTGTCCCTATCTTCCTCTTTCCCTTGTGTTCCTATCTCCCTCTCTCCTTTGTGTCCATATCTTCCTCTCTCTTTTGTGTCCCTATCTTCTTCTCTCTCTTGTGTCCCTATCTCCCTCTCTCCTTTGTGTCCATATCTTCCTCTCTCTTTTGTGTCCCTATCTTCTTCTCTCTCTTGTGTCCCTATCTCCCTCTCTCCTTTGTGTCCATATCTTCTTCTCTCTCTTGTGTCCCTATCTTACTCTCTCTCTCTTGTGTCCCTATCTTACTCTCTCATTTGTATCCCTACCTTCTTCTCTCTCTTGTGTTCCTAACTTCCTCCCTCTCTTGTGTTCCTATCTTCCTCTCTCTCGTGTCCCTATCTTACTTTCTCTTTTGCATCCCTAGCTTCCTCTCTTTTTCGTGTCCCTATATTCCTCTCTCCTTTGTGTCCCTATCTTCATTTCTCTCTTGTGTCCCTATATTCCTCTCTCCTTTGTGTCCCTATCTTCATTTCTCTCTTGTGTCCCTATCTTCATTTCTCTCTTGTGTCCCTAGATTCCTCTCTCCTTTGTGTCCCTATCTTCATTTCTCTCTTGTGTCCCTATATTCCTGTCCCCATCTTCATTTCTCTCTTGTGTCCCTATCTTCCTCTCTCCTTTGTGTTCCTATATTTTTTTCTCTCTTGTGTCCCTATCTTCCTCTCTCTTTTGTGTCCCTATCTTCTTCTCTCTCTTGTGTCCCTAACTTCCTCCCTATCTTGTGTCCCTATCTTCCTCTCTCTCGTATGTCCTTATCTTCCTCTCTCCTTTGTGTCCCTATCTTCCTCTCTCTTTTGTGTCCCTATCTTTTTCTCTCTCCTGGGTCCCTAACTTCCTCCCTCTCTTGTGTCCCTATCTTCCTCTCTCTCTTGTGTCCCTATCTTATTCTCTCTCTCTCTTGTGTCCCTATCTTCTTCTCTCTCTTGGGTCCTTAACTTCCTCCCTCTGTTGTGTCCCTATCTTCCTCTCTCTCTTATGTCCCTATCTTACTCTCTCTTTTGCATCACTAGCTTCCTCTCTTTTTCGTGTCCCTATCTTCCTCTCTCCTTTGTGTCCCTATCTTCCTCTCTCTTTTGTGTCCCTATCTTCTTCTCTCTCTTATGTCCCTATCTTACTCTCTCTTTTGCATCACTAGCTTCCTCTCTTTTTCGTGTCCCTATCTTCCTCTCTCCTTTGTGTCCCTATCTTCCTCTCTCTTTTGTGTCCCTATCTTCTTCTCTCTCTTGTGTCCCTATCTTCCCCTCTCTCTTGTGTCCCTATCTTCCTCTCTCTCTTGTGTCCCCATCTTCCTCTCTCTCTTGTGTCCTTATCTTCCTTTGTTTCTTGTGTTCCTATTTCTCTCTCTTATATTTCTTTCTTCCCCTCTCTCTTCTATTCCCATCTTTCTCCTCTCTTCATTCTCTGCCTTTATCTCTCTCCTCTTTCCCTATCTTTTCCTAACTCGTATGTCCCTATCTTCCACTCTCTGTTCTGTCTCTATATCTCTCTCTTCTGTCCCTATCTTTCTCTCTCTCCAATACTCTCCATTTGTAAACCGAAACAAAGATGAAACCTTCTAACAAACACAACTGTATTTTCATTTCCGAAACTTAGTGACATTTTATACATGTCGGTGTATCCCTGATTCAGCGCAGTTATTTTTCTTTTTTTCTCATTCTGTATTTATATTTGTTCCCTTCGCTTATCTTCCTTCACTTCATTTCCTGCCGTTTTCCTGTCTTTTAGTTTTTCTTTTTTCTCTTCAGTTGTCTTTCTCTTCTTATCCTTTTATTCTTTCTCTTATATTCACTCCTATTTACCCACTTTCTTTCCTTTCCTATCCTTGTACTTTGCCTTCTATCTTTCTATCACTTTTCCTGTCCTTGCTTCCTATTCTAATCCCTCTCCATGCGTCTCTTTCTCCACACTCTCCTCCTGTGACTTGTGGTCGTTGAAGTGGATGGAAAGCCAAGTTGAGTTCTAATTCAAAACTTCTACATCGCCTTCCGCAATTCTGAAATCACTCTGAAGGAATGTAATGTGGTATAAAAGCAAATTTTATTAATTGCGATGTCTTTAATTATAAAAACGTAACCAATGTAACACACTACTTGCTGTGTCCCGTAATTGGGTTCATTACCCGTTGCCCGCACTCGGCTGTAGTTGTTAATTTGATGCTACTCCACCGTCTAATTGTGTATCTTAGTCTGTAGCAGCCCTCTTCTTAATTTAGCTAATAACTTGCAATCCCTGAAGGAATTCGATTCAATCTCCTCGTTTAACGAACTCTCTCGCAAATTGGAAACTCCGTAACGGGACGTCGGAAAGAATTCCTCGAGACGTTTTTCTTTATAGAACTCTAAATTACCGATTATTACGGCCTCCGCTGTATGGTGGAAGTAGACAGAGAGAAAGAGAGTGAGAGAGAGATAGACAAAGAGGATGTCCAATGTTTCTCGCAGACATCCTCTTTCATAGCACAATATTCACGGCATAGTTCTGCCACAGTCTAGTATATACAGCCACGAAGCTCAATACGTACTAAATATGCATCCATAGATAGTTGCTAACCACTAGGATCGCTACTATCGCCTCATTACAGACAATGCGAAATAGTACCCGCACAGTCTATTGTTTCTAGCAACCTCACAACTCAAGCTTCGTGACTGTATATACTAGACTAGAATGTAGTTCTGCTTCAAAATTTTTATGTCGTTACCGTAAGGTTTTCCTTATTCCACCACCTCATCTCTGGAACATAAAAGAATCCGACTGGCAAGCTGATATTTTGTAACGGGAGGTCGCCCAGTGGGGTATTTGGCCGATTTAGGTGGCCAAAAATACATTTTCTAAAACTCACTCTAGGTAGGAAAGAAATACTACATATACCCCTTTAACTGTAAGAAAATTCCTATTGTAAACACAAGCACATGGCTGTCATTCCCGTGATTGGCTCCCAGTCACATGACGCAGGAAAATATAGTCCGTATTTGGAAACCACAACCTTGTACTATTTGAAAATAAAAATTGAATTCTAGTTGTTAAATACAACGAAACATATAGCTTCGCTGATATATAAAACGCTATTTAAAAGAAAAGTTACTTTTATATTTTGTTATTTACGTTGTAAGCGGATAAATACTAAAAATAATACCAAGGTAGTCTGTTCTTGTAATACTCTGATGTCACTTGAGCTTATTCTCGTAAGCACGTGATAGTATGGCTTCTGCATCCTCAATGTGTGTGGTTACTAAACATAAAGTGAAGAGAAATAAGTAGTGTTGAATGTATATAGTAAGTTAAATGAGTTTAATCCAATTAATTAATTAGAAAGTAACATTTTCCTAAGCAAATCAATGCATAGTAGTGAGCTTAGGTCTACTTTGATGAGTAACGGGAAATGTGTAACATGAAACAGAATGTACAACAGTGAGCGGGATCACTTACTGAGAATCTCTGGCGCCAAACTGCGGCCATCAAGCCTCGCTTCAGTTACGTGCCATTGTTTAGTGTAGGATTAAGGCTAGTTCACAATAAACCGGGAACGAGAACCAGAATGAAAACGAGAAGCAGAGGACGTGAATATGAAAATTTTTGATTCACAATAAACCGAGGACGTAGACGACTATGCATATCGATATGTATGTCAATAACGATATGTAAAGTCGATATTACGCATTCTGATATTATTTGTGTCTAGTTGACCAATGGCGTTCTCTCATGAGTACAAGGCAGCCAACATAAACACAGGATAACCAACTTCGAAATTTCAACTGAAACATTTCATTAGGTACGGTGCTATAAATATACCCATGCATCTTTATTATCACAACCTATTTTAAGTCTACCATAACGTAAAATAATTAGAGAAGAAACATTTGTAACAGAATAAAAATGAACACAACAGTAGTTATTGAATTGAAGCGTGAATATGTAGTGTGTAATACAACCAATACAGTAATAAAATATGATTCGTTTCCGATCGGTGATCAAAGTTGCAGCTATTGAAAGCCACGTATTCTCCTTCATTTTCTCATCTTTATACGAGGCGCGCTTCTTATCGTAAACGTGAGGATTTTCCTCAACATTCAATATTAGAATCTCATCAAATAAAACTTGCTCCATGATGCACAGCACAGAACAAAATAATGAGTAGGTTATGTCACGGTCTTCTTGCTACAAAATATACGACGACAAAATAGCTTTTAGATGGCAATAGAATGAATCTAGTAGGCTGTGATCGGAAACGTGAACGCCAAAGTTGAAACTTGGCCAACTCTCCGTTTCTGATGCCGGGCTCCGGCAAGCTTTTCGTAATTGTAAATGCTCACATTTAATTGTACACATCTTAACAATTTTACCGTTTTCGTTTCTATTCTCGTTTCCGGTTTATTGTGAACCAGCCTTTATTCTTACAACGAAAAGATTATAGCTGAATACAGTCCGCATTTCACGAGAATATCCGAGCAAGGAATGTGAGTTTTTCCCCCACTCTTACAACCTAACCCCGACACTGAACCGGCCAGCGATTCACTGAGCCTTGTTTGTCCCAGCCGGCCAATGATACCACTCCCATCCACCTGCTCCTTCAAGAACGCTGAGTTACTGGCTTACTCTCCTCTTATCCCGCAAGGACCATACTTCACCTCACAGGAATCGTCTCGTGAAATTTGGAGAGTGGTTAGGGAACAATAAACAACCCCTCTCCACCGCTTCACGCAAATCTTGAGGCCATAATTATGACAGTCGAAACTTGATCATCCCTTTTACTGTACGTATCTTTTGTTGGCATTGTTTGTGTAAGCTTATATTATATATTGAATATTATTTATTCGAGTATGGTTTGAAGTGAATACCTACTGATTCTGATGAAGTCAGTAAGTGTGAATACATTTTAAATATTTTGATCGATATTGTAACTATTTTGTGAAGACAAAGCGCTCTGAAAAAATATCGTTTCTTCATTATTTTCTTAGGCTAATTTTAGTAAGGTCGAGTATATCACTTCATTTCCGGATGTTTTCCGGACCTGTTTTTTTAATGTAATAGAAAATTTAAGGTTTATACTTCACGATTTCGTAAAAAAAAATCAGCCGCGGAATCGCGAGGTTTTCCAGGATATAGATTCATTAATCTTTTCCTTTCCTTATGCACATCACCAAAATTTCGGTTTCTCTCTGCAATAAGTGGATAGATTTTGTAATATTGTCTTCATTTTAGGACGTTGAAATATTAATTTATAAATTACTTTTTCAAAATAGTAATATGCGTTACAAGAGTGCTATGTTGAAGTTTTCATGTTCGAGGAAAAGTTTGAAAAAGCGAAACGTAGTTCAGCTTTTTTAATTTCCGAGAATTGAAATAAAACATACCGCTCGTGTATCGTACATTATTTTGTGCGAAGATGGTTTATTACATACCTGAAAGAGGAATTTCTAATTAGTTGCAATGAAATCTCCATCTTGGTTTCTGTTCAATGACGGAACATTTGTAAAACAATATCTATCTCCAACATTGTTGCTTTAAAATGTTTTCTGTGTTTACTATACTCCAGCAAGCCGTCGTCTGTCTTTTTTTTCCCCCAGTCCATAAATGCGAACTTAAAACAAACGGTAAGGTTATGTAATGATTTATTTTTCATTTTAATATTTTAACAATATTATTTATATAACATATTGCAGTAATAACATCGGCATCTGGAATGCTGTTGATTTTTTCACGGCTTCCTTAATGTTACTTGTATCACGAATGCAGTAACTTTAGTGGAGTTGTAGAGTTTACTTAATATTTGCAAACATTTAAAAACAATAATTAACAGTGCAATTTAGGTGAAATTGCAGAGGTAAGTTTCGAGTTTATAATTATTACTATATTGAACGTCTCTAAAAATAATATGTTAGAAGCCTAAAGCAGTACAATCAATATGTCACTTAAGCG
This sequence comes from Periplaneta americana, assembly GCF_040183065.1. Taxonomy (NCBI): domain Eukaryota; kingdom Metazoa; phylum Arthropoda; class Insecta; order Blattodea; family Blattidae; genus Periplaneta; species Periplaneta americana. The sequence goes on along the minus strand of NC_091129.1, from coordinate 79,645,171 downwards.
GTAAGAAGAGGGAAATTGTTATGTGTGTTAGGTTGGGAATACTGAATGTGGAAATTTAGACTTACCGCGGATTGGTTTTGTGCGGAAAGCAAGCAAATACGCACGATCTCGCACAAATATATATACCTGTCGAAGAAAAAATGGACGAGGAACTAAAACCATTGTTTTTCTTAACAGATCTAGAAGTCAGTTTAAGTGAATTCTAGATTAGCTTAAAATTTAAAAAATCTTGACAGATGTAAGCTTGAAATGTTTGCTTCCAAGTAAAATTTGTAACACCCCTGTGTTGTGGGAATGGGTTGCAGAGTGCAAGTCTCCTGGTTGAAAATGAGACGGCGCTTTTTATATCCGCGCAGGAACGGGGCGCTACTTTGTAGAAGCTCCTCGCAAAGAAACCAGAAGAGGCCGATATTATGTTCACTTGTCATGCAGGGGAGATGAGGATTACAGCCTCAATTCCCGCCGCGACTTTTGTGAGGTTATGAGTCGCTCTGCGGGATGGGCCTGGCTGCTTTGTAATGGCACATATCTCTGCACCGAGTTTTGCCTTCCGTGAGATTTCCCGCAATCTCAGCAGCTTCTTTCCTCATTGCGTCACATCAGGAAGTGTGAAGGAAGAGTTGAGGTTTCTTATCTGTTATTTGATACTTTCTAGATATTTAAATTACATGGAAACAGAGTTTACTGAAATGTACATCTGTCACCTCTTTCTGAAACATCGTATTTCTGTATAACGTGCTCTAGTTCATTACAGAGTTTCTGCCACACTGGTTTTCGTTTACGGTAAATTGTTGTCAAATTATCGATGTTTTACGCATACGTCACATTATCGTTACCAGAAATCGTGATATGGTGATACGACAATCCCATTCGTATATCTTGAAGCTTTATCGTGAGCAGAATGGCTCAGGAAAGGCTACGTTTCAACAATAATAAATTATGACAATGTTATGCGTGAAGTACTGTAATTGCAACTAATATCTATAAAAACTTGAATCTGTGAAAAGATACTCATAAGAAAAGAGTTACTGCAACTGAAAAATCTTTCTCCCTGCGAGCCATAAAACATAAGGTTCATCTTATCAAACTATGACGGAAATCTGAAACTGCAAATTTACGAAAGTAAGTATAAATGTAAAATATAAAATCAAAATATTTCTTTCATTAAAGACAAAATTAATGTACCGCACAAAGCAAGAAACAAAACAACTAAACAACAATCAGCAATGGTCTTAGCTTATCGCATTATTTATTTATTTATCTATTCATTATTTATTTATCTATTCATTCATTCATTCATTCATTCATTCATTCATTCATTCATGCTGGTAGAGATAAGGCCATGAGGCCTTCTCTTCCCCTCCACCGGGGAATTAAAACTACAATATTAAGAATACAATTACAATTATAATTACAATTAATATTAAATTTACAAGTACAATAAAAATCAAAGTACTAAAAGATTAACTGATTAATAAAGGCTAACAGTTTATTGTAGAAGTTAAGAGCAAAGAAATATTTTTTTACTTACGTAAAAATTAAACCTACTCTATGCAGTAAGAAAATGCTTAATAAGTTATATATATATTAGCGTAATATAATAATTAAGACACGAATAAAAACACAAGCCACCAGTGTGGTTCAGTCGGTTAAGGCGCTTGCCTGCCAGTCTGAAGTTGCGCTCGGGCGCGGGTTCGATCCCCGCTTGGACCGATTACCTGGTTGGACTTTTTCCGAGGTTTTTCCCAACCTAAGGTGAATGCCAGGTAATCTATGGCGAATCTTCAGCCTTATCTCTCCAATACCATTTCGCTATCACCAATCCCATCCACGCTAAATAACCTAGTAGTTGACACAGCGTCCTTAAATAACCAACTAAAAAAATATGTATAATTATTAGAGATGGTAGATTTTCACAATGACGGTAAATGGTAAGTGTGACCAAATGCTGCCAAAGTAAGTAATTTGATGTTTAAAAGCATGTTAAGTATATTAGCGTAGATTTTAATTCGCGATAAAATGTGAAATTGGATGCAAAATGCGAAATGTGCTTTTCTTCCATTTTTCTTGTCTTTATCGTATTCCATGGCAGATGACTGGGCGAAAACTATTTTGTGACAAACCCCGTTATTGTACTTATCGTATTCGGTCACGTGACATTATAGTTTAAGGTACCAAGAAACACGTTATGGCAAAAACTCTGTTATCAAGTCATAACACATAAGGAGTGCACCTCTGCATATAATGCGTTGGACATTGTGCCACTGTCACACATCTGTGACACAGTGCATGAGGGTTGTCCACTAAAGGGAAACTAAGAGGTGGAGCTTAAACTGAGAGGATTTAATCCGGCATCGGAACTGGAATCCGGTGTGGCTTAGTGGATAATGCGTCAGCACGTAGAGCTGAAAACCCGGGTTCGGGTCCCGATGCCGGAGAGAAATTTTCTCCACTCCACTCATCCTTCATCCTTCCTCAGTGTTTATGTTTACATGCATATATTCAAAAGAAAAATATATGTTAATAAGATGTTATATGAGCTTAGAATTGTCAAACCGACGCACAGTGATCCAAATCAGCAATCTGGGCGGTCAAAAATCGATTTTCTGACTTACTCATAAAATTAAATATACCTAATTATTCTAGCTACACTCTCCATTCTTCAGACTTCATGAAAACAAACAAGAAAAGGTCTTGTGTTGCTTGGAGAGAATTTTATGGTAGTGTAAACGTAGGAAACTAACTACCCCTCATTATTCGCGCTCTCACTCTCGGTGACGGTGGTTGTGTGTTAGTGTTGTATTGATCTACTGTGACTTTAATAGAAGTGAAAGGAGATGGAAGCCCATCTTCAAGGTATGTGCTAGTGCTATCATGCAAATTTATTAACTAATATTTTGTGGTTTAATTAAAGTCTTCATAACCCATATAAAATCATACTTTTTTCTTAAATTTCTTTTGAGATTTAAAAGAATTACTCAATCTTACTCTAACAAGTTATATCCTCCATTATTCTGCGTATCTCTGTTTCATGTTTCCAAAAGTTTCATTTGCCTTCAGCCGCCTTCCTAACAGTTATTCCGTATGTCAGGAGTCGCGGTTCTGTGTCACGTAATGAAATCTTCGACGACCTGAGACGCAGAGGCAAACTACAGCCACAGTCTGTTCATTCCAGTAAATATTTATAAAAATTCTTGGAAAATAAAAATGGGCACTATTATCTATTAATGAACGTGGCAAGAATTAAAAATATTATAACAGCTACTTAATTTTACAATAAGTTTAATAAAAAGATGGACGAAAAGTTACTATATTACACTTTTTAAAAATAACTATGAATGGCTGAATGAAAGCATAATATTCTACATTAGTAGACATATTGGACCAACTCCTGGTACTAGCAAAGATATATCTAGGGATAGACCTAGGAAAATTTTTAATGTATCTTCTAAAAGGTCCAAGAGAAGGAAAGCTGGGAAAACACTGCAATCCCAAAACATAGAGGAACTTCCCTTTCTTACACAGATGAGCTTGAAAGATCAGGGAAAGAGAGATGCTACTGATCTTGTCGAGGAAATTACAGATACTACACCAAGACGTGCCATAAAAACAAAAATAGCCCACATGTCGACTGTCAAAAAGCCTATTCCACCACTCCTGAGAAAGCTTTGGTTCTTATTACGTATAAAAATTGACTGAAAATCAGTATTTATCAATTAGAAGAGCAGCAATTGTTTGTAATGCAAACATATATTCTCCATACTGAAAAATTGTTCAAGCAAAAAAGACTATTATCCTCTTGAAAAGTCCATAAAAATTACAGACAACTCTACCAAAATTCAATTGGAACATTTATAAGATACAACTGTAAAACGACTAGCAATAGCAATCAAATCAATTTTGTTAAATTACACAAATGCAAAGAAAGTTTGTATACAAAACAAATGTTATCTGTAACTAATGTAGAAAGTTTGATCAAAATTTGTACCACAGGAGAAAAGTTATTAGATTTGTCTAAATTCACCCCTATAATGGGGTAGTTTCTTTTACTCAAATGTAATGAGAGCTCGTATACAAAACAAATATGTTGCCTGTAACAAGTATATAAAGTTTGATGAAAATCTGTAAGGTAGGAGAAAAGTTATTGAATATGTCTAAATTCATCCCTTATAATGGGGTAGTTTCTTTTACACAAATGTAATGAGAGTTTGTATACAAATGGGGTAATTTATTTTACACAAACTTGTGGAGAGTTTGTATGCATAAAAAATATGTTACCTGTAACTACTGTACGAAGTTTCAATGGAATCTGTTAGGTAGGAGAAAAGTTATTTAATTTGTCTGAATTCGTCCCTTATAATGGCGTAGTTTCTTTTACACAAATGTAATGAGAGTTTGTATACATATGGGGTAATTTCTTTTACACTAACTTGTGGAGAGTTTGTATACATAAAAAATATGTTACCTGTAACTACTGTACGAAGTTTCAATGGAATCTGTTAGGTAGGAGAAAAGTTATTAATTTTGGACAGCTAGATTTACATTTTGGACCACTGTGCGAAGGGCCATAAATTATATCGACGGTTGTTAAGACGTCTTGCTTATTGGATTGAATCTAGACTTCTGTAGTGAAATCGCCAATTTTGTATAATTTTGTTTTACCAGAAAGAACCGAATTATCCGTCACAGTATCACTGGCCACATTTTGAAAAACACTGCTTGGAAGAAAGTTGGGAACGCGACATCGTTCTACTGATACACTTTCCACCATAACGTGAAACTAGTTAAAACTTTATACAGCCTTTAAAGTATTAACCGATCCACAAATTATCAAACTTTTCATATTTTCGCTTTTTTTACCTCTTTTTCCTTTCTTCGCAGAAGCGGAAGCGGAAATTGTTACAACTTGAAAAGAAAGAAGGAAAGGTCTCGGAGTAACAATAAATTAATTCTAATTTAATAAAGGAGACAGTTTAACAAGGCTCATATAGATGGTTTCTTACCAAAATCTGGGGGCACTTTCTTCCTCTTCCTGGTTCTTCTCTTCTTCTTCGTTCCCGTATTTTTATCTAGAACAAATTTCTTCTTCACCACGTTTTGTTGCCGTATTCATACTTCCTAATGGCGACCCTGTTACAGCTGTGGAACTTTTTCCATTCGACATTGCATAGTTTGAATTATTCAAAGCCTGGCCTCGTTCTATTTAATTAAAGATGTCAATTCCCTTATTCGAAATTAACGCCATTCGAGAACAAGCAACAGTCACTCTTGGCCAGATGCAGAACGATCCCTGCCTTGTCTCCGCTTTAACCTTCTATGTACTGTATTCGTCTTTCTCGAATAGAATGTAATTAAATATCTCAAGCATTATAGAATTACAACGTTTCGCAGTTCGTGTAACGCAATTTAAAAATGCATTGTTTCTCTCTCATGCCACTGGATGACTTCACGAACCAGCTTTATTTTCCTTCATTTCAGATGGCGTTAAGTTCAAGTGTGGACTGTAACATCCAACTATACGTCATAATAATCATCCTTGATGTCACTATCATATTTATCGACATCGTTATCATCACCACCATCCTCGCCATTAAGTCTCATCGTAAGTTCATCTTCTTTATCGCCATTTTAAACGCTTTCAATACCATCGGCGTCATTACTATACTGCGATATGAAGTCACAGTTATTTCAATCGTCGTCACTGTTGTCATGTCTTTGTCATTAAGTACACTATCATCGTAGTTACTGTCTTCGTCATATTGATTATCATCGTCTTCACTGTCTTCGTCATTAAGTTGACTATCATTATCGTCACTATTTTTGTCATTATGTTGACCGTAATTGTCGTTACTGTCTTTGTCATTATGTTGACTATCATCGTCACTGTCTTTGACATTATGTTGACTGTCATCATCGTCACTGTCTTTGCCATTATGTTGACTATCATCATCTCATGTCTTTGTCATTATGTTGACTATCATCATCGTTACTGTCTTTGTCATTATGTTACTATCATCATGGTCACTGTCTTTGTCATTATGCTGACTATCATCGTCATCACTGTCTTCGTCATTATATTGACTGTAATCGTTGTGACTGAGTTGACTATCATCATCGTCACAATCTTTGTCATTTTGTTTTCTAGTATCGTCGTCACCGTCTTCGTCATTATGTTGATTATCTTCATCGTCACTGTCTTTGTCATTATGTTGACTATCGTTGTAGGCACTGCCTTTGTCATTATGTTGACTTTAATCATCGTCACTGCTTTCGTCATTGTGTTGACTTCATCATTGTCACTGTCTTTGTCATTATGTTGAGCATTATCTTCGTGATTATGTTCACTACCATTGTCGTCACTGTATCTGTCACTTTGTAGACCAGTATCGTTGTCACTGTCTTCGCCATTATGTTGACTATCGTTGTAGGCACTGTCCTTGTCATTATGTTGACTGCAATCGTTTTCCCTTCCTTCGTCATTATGTTGACTATCATCATCGTCACTGTCTTTGTCATTATGTTGACCATCGTTGTAGGCACTATCTTCGTCATTATGTTCACTATCATCGTTGTCACTGTATTTGTCACTTTGTTGACCAGTATCGTTGTCACTGTCTTCGCCATTATGTTGACTGTCGTTGTAGGCACTGTCTATATCTGTCTAGATTTTGGCCTTTGTGATGTATCAACAATGTTATTATATGTTGTGTTATTTTTCCATGGCCTTATGAAAATCGATGTTGAATAAAACAGACAATAATAAAGATCAATTGACTGTAGAAGATTGCATTTAATAATACACATTAATATTTGATCGTATTTATTTTTTTAACTTTTTAACCAATTTAACGCCCATTTGTCCGATTTTAATGTAGCCCATGTTTTTCTTCTGGTTATGAAAGTGAAATGTGCAAACTTTGGCACTTTGTATAGAGAACATACATACGTACATACATACATACATACATACATACATACATACATACATACATACATACATACATACATACATACATACATACATACATACATACAGACACACGTACACATACACTTTTATATATTAAGATTTTAGATTTATATTTTGATCCCTATAACATAGTTCCAGGATCTTGAACTTTTAGTATCGACACCTATGTTGCTGCCTGATCAAAAATATTGTTAATCAATATATCTGGCCCAAGCTCATATATCCCCTGCAAATGGCTCCCTTACATAAATTATCTCGAAGTTTTTTGGAAGACGTTGATAAGATCCTTCGAAGCTCTGTTAAAGACATGCTTTTCCTCCCGGCTGATATTCCAAATAGCATGCTGTACGCTAGTAAAAAGTTAAAAGGACTTCAGTTAATACGCGCATTTCTTCAACATTGTAACATCTGTCTATCATTAATCAGAACAGATAATCCGCATGTTAACATGATGAGACAGTTAGATGTCGAACTCAAATCGTCGTGTGATTCCCTCTGCCTTTCTTTTCCCGAAGACTTTACTAAAGTTACAATTCCAAATTTTCGAGAAGAATTGCGAGGTCGTGAATATGAATCAGGGAAGACCCTTTCAGGACGGTGAAAAGGTGTTGAGATGTATAGCGAAGTAATAGCCGCCAAGAGTTGGATTGCAAACAAGAAAGGACTTTCGACTAGTGAATGGATGTCTAGCCTGAAAATGACAGCAAATTTAGCAGCTGTTCGTTTCGTTCCCGGCAGATCTCTCGATGGTACCCGGTGCAGACATGGCTGCCCGGAGATTGAAACTTTAGCACACGTCTTGGGATTCTGTGAACAGAGATTGCTCTTGAGGAACTCTAGACATCATCTTGTAAGATCCAAAATTGCTGCCGCATTAAGAACTAAGGGCTGGATAGTAGAAGAAGAAATCTCCTGTCTAGCTGAAAATGGGTCAACCAGACGAGTAGATATTTTAGCGTACAATGCTGACACTAAACAGGGGATCATTGTGAACACCACGATACGTTTTGAAGTAGGATGTCATCAGTCAGCTGAGGTCACCTTGAGAAGAAGTCGATCTATGAGCCTACAGTCAACTATTTCAAGCTGAAATATGCCTTAATTCACATTGAGGTATTCGGCTTGCTCAAGGTGCTCGAGGGACTGTACCAGCTTTTTTCGAAGAATTTAGACGGAAATTTGTTTTACCAACATCTTTGAGGGATGACATTGTAATAATTGTGTTAAAAAAATCCTGCCAAATCCTAATTAATCACATGGTGCCACATTAATAGCAATTGTAATGTTTCACGCCCTTTTCTTTGTTTCCCTTTTTTTAAATTTAATACCTATGTTTACATATGTATAATAATTTTTTGAGGATATACTGAGTCCGTAAGGGCTACCCTCAATGGGGGGCAGTTTAGTTCTATTTTCTCTGTCATCATCATCATCATCATCAACCACAGGGATTAGGCCTATTGGCCTGTTCCGTCTTCAAAGTTTATGTCGTCTATCCATCTTGTTCTTGGTCTACCAACATTTCTGTGTCCTCTTGGTTCATAGTTCAGTATTGCTTTGGGTAACCGGTCGTCATTCATTCTTCTTATATGTTGGTACCAATTATGTTTTTGTTGTTGTATTTTCTCAGTCAAATTAAAAATATTTAGTTGTTCTCGTATATTTCGTTCTTTTGATGATCTAAAAGAGTGAGAACAGCAACACTTCGAAGGAATTTCATTTCGCTGGATTCAATTTTCTTTTTAGTTGCTCGGTTTATAGACCAATTTTCTGAATCATAGGTTAATAGTGGGACAGCTAACGTTGTATAAAATTTTAGTTGTGTTCAACGTTGTGTTTTATTTTTTAAGGTCCTTCGTATTGTTCCACACATCTGTTGAAATTTTCTCTATTACATTAATATTATTTTAAGAATCTAGCTAATTGAATTTAATATATTATAATTATATTTTCGTGTATGTTGCATATAGATTGAATTGTATCATATTAGCTCATAAATTATTACTTTTTTGTATAGGCTTTATCTGGAATTAAATAAACATGTTCTAGACCAGGGGTCGAGAGCTCATACTGAAGGGCAACCTCACTCCACTTTTTGTTCGTGTACATAACACTAAGTCAATGAACTTTAGTACAATCACAGTCTGCATAAGCGGCGTAGCATTATTATCCGAAAAGTTAATGATATTAAAAAATAGGTAATTGAGCAATATCTGTATTATCTGTACTTTCATCTAGTGCCAAGGAGTGCCACTTCATAGTTTGTATTTTATTCATTAATTGTGCCTCTACTTCAGAACTAAACACCACTATTCTGCCCGCAACTGTGTGAGGAGACAGACTGATGCACTTGAATTGTTCGACTATGTTAGGGCAAACATCTTTTGCAGCTAAAACTAAACAGCCTTTAACATTCTCCGCCATTGCGAATGGTTTCATTCTACCCACAGTATATTTTTAATGCGGTAGCTGGCACGAACCAATATATATGCTGTGATATGTTCATTATCTTGTGGCATTTTTTCAGTGTTTTTCCTTTTTAGACTTTCTAACAACTACTTTCTCTCGTCCCTTATAATAGATAACAAATTATTATGTTGATACAAATCCATATAGAATTACATTAAGGTAATCGTTCAATTTAATGGTAAACAATCATTTGACGCAGCTAAATATTAATTGATAAGTTAATTCCGTAATCTATTACGAACAAAAGATTGACTTGTTCTTCTTGAAGGCGAGAAAGATTAGAACTTCAGCTATTGAAGTTTGTGACACGAACTGAGGAAGGGATAATAGTATCTACCCAACTATACACTTTTGTGTCTGTTTTAGTTTAGGATATATTATATAATATGTTTTCTATGTCATTTTCATTTTAATATGTGTTCTTCTAGAGAGTAGTGGATATAATCATAGGTGTGTGTGGGGGAGGGGGTGAAACCTACAAAGTAGGACTTTTTTTTAGGTACGAAGCACGTACGGTCAGAAGACCCGTGCATTGGATTTTAGAGAAAACTATGATAATATAAAAATCTGTATGTATAATATTACTCAATAAATCCATCTATCTACTTATTTTATTAGTTACAATAATTCTACAGAAATTAAATTTCATAAATAATACTTGAAATTATACATTTTCCTTACTTCTTGGTCTGCTTCGTATTGAAGTGTCGTTTGATGTTAAAATGTGCAATAAAGCGAATTATTATACAACATATCAAACAAAACGCTTTTTCATTTTGTTCACAAAAATAATCGAATTCCCATTCCATATGGAAAGAATATTTTTTCTTTGTCTGTGCCATTCTCTTGTGACCAAGTAACATAGTACATAACTGATTGCTACAGAACTATGTAATGTTACATAAACATTGCGCGTAGCGGGCTGAATTTGAGAGACTGGTAGAAGGCGTATCGGAGGGGAAATACGTTATGCATTCATTGAGCGCCAGCCTAGATCATATATGTAACAAATATGTCGGGCTTATAGGCTTTGAGGTTAACAACTTTTGTCAGGTTTACTACGCTGCCATCTAGTTGTTACATATGGAGTCACGTCATAATTCCCATTTGAATTGCTTAGCGACTGTGCTGCCATCTCGTGTTCGTTTACGGCGGACGGGTGGCGATCCTGGAGGTTGTTCTCTTCAAAGTGCTGCCGATTTTAACGTAGCGAAGAGTTATCTGTTACATATATGATCTAGGGTGCCAGCTCGCGGTCGCTGTTCTAGACGTTAAAATTTAACTCAAGGTCACTGCTGTAGAATCTTTGGTTTATTGCAAATATTCATAATTTAAATATGTATGTCCCTATTGTACTAAGGCTGGTTGAGTGGACGAGAAAGCTTTGTGGCCTTAACTCTGCAGCGAAAATAAAACATTCTATTCTATTCTATTGAATTACTGTATCTAAATCCCTGTTATAATTTGTTCCTTTTAACCACTAATTTAACGATGGTGAGTAAAATACACTTTTATCTAGAGTTGTTGGAACTGGTGATAGCGAGTTGGCTTTTTGGTAAGATGAGTTCTAGGATTTGCCTTATAAGTAACATTTTACCTAGAACTAAAGAGAATCTCGTAGAAATAACTTCCAAATAGTGAGATCAACTGGGATGCGAACAGACATCTCATGATGGTATCGGAACTTATTCTTCCAGTTCCATATCTTGTTTTTACTTGGTTATTTAACGACGCTGTATCAACTACGAGGTTATTTAGCGTCGATGAAATTGGTGATAACAAGAGAAGGCCGAAGATTCGCCATAGATTACCTGACATTTGCTTTATGGTTGGAGAAAACCTCGGAAAAACTCAACCAAATAATCAGCCCAAGCGAGAATTGAACCCGCGCCCGAGCGCAATTCCGGTTCGGCAGGCAAGCGCCTTAGCCGACTGAGCTACGCCGTGGCTCAGTGCCATATCTAACGTACTTATAATTCTCATGTTTATGTTAAGATACGAATTCTGTGAGATGTTATTAATCCAAAATAAGGAAAAGATAGACAATGAATCCATTTTTAATTTTAAGAAAATAATATGTGTGCTAAGAAATCATAGATTAGCTGTTTCCCGAAACAGAGTGCGAGATTGGGACTTTCCTTTGCATTGACCCACTTGAGTCTGCATATATAGATCGGATCGCATGTATATTCCGTCAGAATAACAGTGAACGTGGCCAGAATAAGAACTGATGGCCTAAAATGAGAATAACTACGCATCCAGCAGACAAAGGCAGTCATCTGATTTTTTATTTGGCTTCTTCTGGGTGCGATTTCTGAAATGTGTTTGTGAAAAGCGATTGCCACTAGCCAGAACTGAATATACGATGAAACGAGTGAGAAAACTTAATTTTATATATATACAGGATGCGACAGTTGGTTCTGACGAATTTCAGCATGCTGTTCTCTAATGACTATCATGTATAGAAATACAGGATGGAAACGAAATAACCCTGCAGATTGAAAAAGAGACGATAGGGTAGACTTAAATGAATAGAAAACCTATATTACGTTTTGTAATTAAGTTCACATTTAATTATAAAATTGAGTAGGAAGTTTCAGCAGTCTGGCAACATCGCCGCTAACACAGTCCTCTTTCTTCTCGTAACACAGATGTAACGAACTCAGATCTGTGTATCTTAGTGAACTACGTCCCATCTCCCATTCTGGCTACAATGTTGCAAGCTGGTCGCATCGATCAGTGGCGTCAAATTAGTGGTTTTTAAATCAAATTCACAAAAAACCATCCACGTTATTGAGTGAATGATTCCTTATTAGATTTTCTATCGATTTAGACACAAATCACGATCCTATTCGCTATAGTTACCGAATAAGAGGGTGTTAAACATATGGGAAAAAACATTTTCTTCTGACAGAGCTATGAACTTTCCACCAATATCGTTGCTTTGGAATGACAAGGTTCTAACTGACTACCTTGTTGTTCTGTGAAACCATTCCTTAAAGTTATACAGTCCATAATTATAACATTTTGTGACATATTGTGCACAAATTGAGCAACCATAATACAATTTGTATTAAGTTCAGGAATTTATTGTTATTGACTTGAATAGTGTAAGTTACAGATAGTGAAGCTTTGCTCTTGGAACCTTGTTCTCCCCAAAATCAGCTAAACTTTTACTGTAAAAGGTTCTAACTGCAATTTTCAATGCCTTCAGATGAAATTAATTCAATTACTTGTTCATTATAAACCAAAATGCAGTTTTATTGGTTTATTTGTAACATTTTATTAATGCATAATGTTATACGAATATTTTTTCACACATATTTCTGATTTGAACTAAGAAAATTAACGGTCTATTTGTAATACATAATTGCTGTAAAAGAAACAAGAAATAACACAAACAAACACATTTCTTATATGAACAAAGAACATTAACTTCCTATATCCTTGTAATAAATAATTGTGAAAGAAACAAAAAAAAAAAATAAATAAAATAAACACATTTCTGATTTGAACTAAGAAAATTAACTTTCAGTCTTGTAATTAATAATTAATATATTATAGGCATAGTATAGATGTATAAAAAAAATATATATATACATATGTATGATATGCGTAATAAATCACTTTGTGATTTAAGACGGCGCCCATACCGTCGGATCCCGGCCAATCAGTCACTCATCTGAGTGCACCTCTACACATGTATGGACTTCGGTCCTGCGTTCATAGACATCTATGACGTAGTGCAGAGGGCGGCCACTAGAGGGAACCCAAGAGATGGAGCTTAATCAGAGACGATTCTAAACGGCGTCGGGATTGTATCCGGCGTGGCTTAGTGGATAAAGCATCAGCACTTAGAGCTGAAAACCCGGGTTCAAATCCCGGCGCCGGAGAGAATTTTTCTCCGTTCCATCACTCTTTCATCATAGTATTATATTGTTTTGTTACATACAACGTGAGTTACTCGGTCTGAAAATCTACAGGTTTTTTTCACTTCCACTCTGTACAAAAACAACTTAGAACATGGCTTGAGCAATGCAATTTATGGGCACGTTATTAGTTTTTTAACCCACTTTACATCGTATTTCGCTATACAAGATAACACCCATAGGCCTACGCAATGAATTGTGAATCGCGTAATATAAACGTACAATGAAACATGCGCAGTATTGCCAACAGTCACTTACACTATTAAGCTATATTTATACGTGCAATGAAGCAGAGAACTGCCCACTGCTATTGTGTATGCCGTACAGTAGTGTGCAAACAGCAGACTTTACAGTGTAAATAGTATTTATACATACGAAAACAGACTTCAATAACATTCAGCAATACAGTATTAAACTGTTTGCAATATTGAATAAACACTGACAGCACATAAGGTCGGTAACACACACTAGTAATATAATCTCGTTTCCCTTGCCTTTCAGAGGACCATATTCGGGATGGATCCATGTACCTAGACACTAATTGACTCCTTTTACATCTTAAATAAGCGATGATTGTCCAAGTCTGAAGGATTGTTTTAATGGTATTATATCCGGTGCTGACAGGTGGGCCAACCTGCTTCTGTCCTTAGTCTGACTATTTTGGGTGGAAGTTAAAAGCGAAACTGCGAAACTTGTCCTGTGTTACTATCATTTTAGCAAAATTAATTGATATTATAATGATGTACCGAAGTACATATGATATTTCCGTGCAGAAATTCTGCGTCATCATATGATGAAAGATGAGTGGAACAGAGAAAAATTCTCTCCGGCACCGGGATTTGAACCCGGGTTTGCAGCTCTGCGTGCTGACGCTCTATCCACTAAGCCACACCGGAGAACTTTCCTCTGCTCCACTCATCCTTCATCATATGATGACACAGAATTTCTGCACGGAAATATCATAATAGCCTATTTACTTCGGTACATCATAAAAATATATGATATGCGAAAAATAATCACTTAGTGATTTAAGACCGCGCTTACTCCGTCGGATCCCGACCACTTAGTCACTCATAACGAGTGCATCTCAGCTCATGTGTGGACTTCAGTCCTAAGTTCATAGATATCTATGACGTAGTGCAGAGGGCGGCCACTAGAGGGAACCCAAGAGGTGGAACTTAAACTACAGAGGATTCAATCCGACATCGGGATGGGAATCCGGTGTGGCTTAGTGAATAGAGGAATAGAGCGTCAGCACGTAGATCTGAAAACCCGGGTTCAAATCCCGATGCCGGAGACAATTTTTCTCTGTTCCACTCATCTTTCATCATTCCGATTTCCAGCACGCTCGATTTCATTGAGAATAATGGATGGTTTGAGTGTAATTCGAATGTATGTGGAGTTGTGACGGAGCTAGTACAAATCGTAATAATAATAGTAATAATAATAATAATAATAATAGTGGTGGTGGGGGTTGGATATTTCACTCAGAGGTCTATAATTGTATCTGCAGTTGAAATTTTATTGGAGTTCATTCTTTCCATGTGATATAGCTAATCTTCTTTATATAAATTTGTTTGTTGTAATTTTTTCAGTATTTAATTTTTCTCTTATTTCTCTATTAGCTTTCCGGTCGTGTAGGGTGTATCCCGTAAGAGATCTCAGTAATCACATTTATACTGCCCCAATTCATTTATTTTGTTGGCTTGTCAATGTTCATATTTCGGAGCCATATAATAGTGTTGGGAATGGTATGACTTTATAGAATTTTTAAATTCTGTCTTTCCCTACCTTCTTCATTATAACTTAAGTTGTTTAATTCTTCTTACTAGTTGCTGATATCGATGCGGTTTTTCTACTCCGTTTCTGGAATCTCTGTAGTATAGGACCCGAAACAAGTCTTTTGCGCAAGTGGCGAGTGAAGGGGACCAGTCCAACGACCGCTCTGAGGAAAAGAATTGATTTTTTTTTTTTACATTGAGGAATTTAATTGAAGTGAATTTATTATGGCAGGCAGAGTAACTATCTCATGCCCCCAGGTTTTATATTGCTACCAATGCACTTCATTAAACCCAGGTACCCAGCTTCGAAGCCGTGGAAAGAATTGATTGAAGACAAGCATCTGAAATACCATCCCTATCTATCTCCCTATGTCACACGCATCTTACCCCTTAGCGGCCTTGAGCCGATGCAGCCCGCAATACACTCGCGCACTGATAGGCTCCGCCCATTCGCTTGTCATAGGCTCCAACTAAATGCGTCGATTTATTCCACATATTCCAGAAATGGAGTGTACATCATTAGAACTTTCATAAGCAATATCACATCTCTAATAATTAAAATGATTTACTTGTTTAAAATAAGGTAGTATCATATATATGACAATCTGTAACATTATTATATAAACTAAATGTGTTCAGATTTACTCCATAATTGCTACAACTTAGTACCGATATAATTAAATAAATTAAATATTATTTACCCATTCGCGGTATCTTCCTTAATTTAATGTGAAAGCTATCTTACATTTTAGGGGACAAATGCAGGCGGTCTTTTTCAATGTTATGAAGTATTTTGTTGAGAAAATTATATTCCACATTTTACTGCAGATAAAATGTGAAAGCTATGTATTGTTTCCACTGGAAATAGATGCTTCATATATCTACAACTCTAGCACGGTGTTGTGGTTGTACTTACGTACAGGATATCCCGTATCCGGGTATTCAAATGAGTTAATTTATATTACGGAAGCTACACGGATAATAAAGAAAACAAGTAAACCCTGACACGACGGGAGAGCTATGTAACCCGATCCCGGGACTGCTGGATGCAGAGAACAGCCTGAGTTCTTAGTCCGTACATTTGAATAAATTTCCATTTTTTGTGGCATTC